>NC_047084.1:395589317-395889404 GCF_902459505.1 Geotrypetes seraphini | reverse complement strand
CTGCTCATTGACAGTGCTAGCGGCTGCCCAAAGATTTAAAATTACAGCAGCTGGGAGGAGGAAGGTGAGGAAGTAGAGACATATCTAACTTTTCTGACCACCAATTTTTGGGGAGGCCATGGCCCCTGTAGCTTCCCCCATCCTGACACCTATGCAAGCAGTTACAAAAACTAAAAAAGTAAATGGAATGTAACTTAATAAACAATACAACAGAACTAATAACATGCATACTTCTCAATCATACAAGAATTTGTGGTGCAGGGGTTAGAGCTAGAGTCTCAACACCCTGAGGCTGTAGGTTCAAATCCTTCACTGGTCCTTGTGACCCTGGGCAAGTCACTTAATCCCTCCATTGCCCCAGGTACACTAGAGACAGATAGGGAAATATGATAAAGTACCTGAATGTAAACCACTTAGGATATACGTGGTATATAAATAAATTAAATTAAGACACATAACTTCATGCCAGTCATATTGTGGTCCTAGGGATAGCCTGTGCTATCGACCCCCTACTAACCAACCCTGAGGGATCTCTTCACCAAAAGCCTGCTGGAAAAAATGTTTTCATAAGACTCTTGGATGTTCTGAAATTTTCTTCTAAGCATAAGTGTTTAGGAAGCTGATTCCATAAAAATGGGGCAAAAACTTTGAACCTAGTGACCTCCCATCTGGTCCTTTTTACTAATGGTATAATTAATCTATGATCCTGTAATGATCTTACTGTCCTAGATGGTATGTAAGAGATTATTAAAGAGTGCAAGAAGTCTTCCAAAGCACTCCATCCTGTCCTTGGTCACACATGCAAAACAGAGAGAAACCTCTCTTCAAACCCATGATAAGCAACCAAAGACTAAAAGTACTGATGTAGACAAAAATTAAACTGAAACCTGAAGTGCCAGTCTTTGCATGCAGTGCAACATCAAAGAAATAAAAAGACATGCATTTCCTCCTGTGTGGTGCAACATAAAGCTGGCAAATGTACAGTAAATTCTCAAAACTGACAATTCAGGCCTAGATTCACTAAACTTACTGATCCTGTACCTATGGTTTTGCGATCGTTTCCCGACCCAATCGTTCCACAACCTGATTCACTAAACTGCTGTGTGATCAATCTCCGACCCAATCCAACCATGCAAATGAGGGGAAATGGCATGCAAAAGTAGGAAGCCATCGATTCACTAAGCAGAAGAAACACCGATTGGGTTTACCGATCAGATAAGAAGCGACTGGTAAAGACCAGTTGCTTACTATCCTTGCCGACTCCTGCCCAGAAATATCAGTATCGAGGTTACAACCCCATATAAAACCACCATTAAAATTAAATATAAAACTGTAAAATAACTTTACATAAGCATAAGAATTAATTTGTGTGTAATCATTCTTGTTTTATATTCTTTCCACTTTCCAATGCGCATTGCAAGCCCGGGGTTTTCACCCGTGGGTTAAAAGCATGCCCTGTTCGATAAATGTCTGGCTAAAGCAAAAAAATAATTCACTGTGTCAGTCACAAATCATTCCTTTATAGGGTCGGTAATGTAAACTACAGACATCCCATCCCCTTTCTTTAGAGCTCGCTTGTTGCATGTATATGACGCCATGGGATTCCTATGCTGTATATAGCGTTGTTAACCATAAGTGTTAGCAATGTTAACTTTCCCTATGCAAAATGGATGGCGGTTGTCGGCTCCACTATCTTCTTATTGCCGAAAATGAGGACGATGGAGGTAGAGAATGTAGAAGACCTCCCTGCCCTCGTGTGTTTCGTGCGTGAGTTGCCCTGGATGAGATGTCCGACCAGAAGGTAATGAATGATTACCGTCTTAGCAGCGATACTATTTTACATCTTTATGCTGAAATTAGAGCTGATTTTGATCCCAAAACAGCTCGTTCACATGCAGTGCCGGGTCTAGTGAAGCTGCTGACCGTCCTGCATTTTCTTGCCACTGGATCCTTTCAGCAGGTCATCGGGTGTATGAGTAGTGTGGCCCAGCCATCACTGTGCAGATCTTTGGGACTGGTTCTTCAAGCAATCAAAAAAATGTGCCAGACAGTATATCAGCTTTCCTGAGGGTGCGGAGGAACAATGTCAAATTAAAACTGACTTTTTTCAGATTGCAGGAAAGCCCAATATGGTACTCTGCGCATGCATTTCAATTGCTCGTACAGCAATCTGTGGGATCACTTGTGGGTGGGTGTCCGATCTGATCATTTGTGTGTAGAATCTATAGTGAATCGATTGCTCGGCATACGTTGGCCAAGAATCATAAGAACATAAGAAATGCCTCCGCTGGGTCAGACCTGAGGTCCATCGCGCCCAGCAGTCCGCTCACGTGGCGGCCCAACAGGTCCAGGACCTGTGCAGTAAACCTCTATCTATATCCCTCTATCCCCTTTTCCAGCAGGAATTTGTCCAATCCTTTCTTAATCCCAGTACCGTACTCTGCCCTATAATGTCCTCTGGAAGTGCATTCCAGGTGTCCACCACACGTTGTGTAAAGAAAAACTTCCTAGCATTCGTTTTGAATCTGTCCCCTTTCAACTTTTCCGAATGCCCTCTTGTTTTTTTATTTCCTGAAAGTTTGAAGAATCTGTCTCTCTCTACTCTCTCTATGCCCTTCATGATCTTGCAAGTCTCTATCATATCCCCCCTAAGTCTTCTCTTCTCCAGGGAAAAGAGTCCCAGTTTTTCCAATCTCTCAGCGTATGAAAGGCTTTCCATCCCCCTAATCAGTCGTGTCGCTCTCCTCTGAACTCTCTCGAGTAACACCATATCCTTCTTAAGGTACGGTGACCAATACTGGACGCAGTACTCAAGATGCGGACACACCATTGCCCGGTACAGCGGCAGGATAACTTCTTTCATTCTGGTTGTAATACCCTTCTTGATTATACCTAGCATTCTATTCGCCCGACAACAATCCAGATTGGTAAGTTTAGTGAATCTAGCTCTCAGTCACTAACTGAAAATGAAATCATTTTTCCTACCTTTGCTGTCTGGTGATTTTATTTTTCTAATCATTCGTGTTCCCAGTCTCAGGTTCTCTTTCTCTATCTCTGTGTGCTTAACAACTTCCAGGACCTATTGTCCATGTGCTGTTTCTTTTTTGCCTCCTTTCTTCACTTCCTGCCCTACATCCATCTCTAGCACTGATTTCTCTGCCTTCTTCCAAGTTCATCTTGTCTTCAACCTCTTTCTTTCTTTTCCATCCATAAACAGCATGTCCCCTCTCTCTTCCCTTCTATTCATGGGCAACTTGTGCCCCTTTCCTTTCCCTTCCTTCCATGTGCAGCATGTCCCCCCTCTCCTCTCCTTCTTCTATTCATGGCCACTTTCTTCCCTCTCTTCTCCCTTCCCTTCTATCCATGGGCATCATTATCTCCCTTTCTTCTCCCCTCTCCCTTCTATTCATAGGCACTATGTCCACATCTCCTCTCTCTTCTATCTAGGTGTAGCATGTCACCCTCTTCTTTCCCTTTCCCTTTCCCACATCCAAGAAGTGATGCCAAATTCACAGGAGGTATGCAGATTTTGGGGTGGCAAGGCAACTTTTTAGGGTGGCATGTACCACCTATGCCTCCCCATAACAATGCCTAAGGTAAAGCATTCCAGAGAATTGTAATAGTACATAACAGGACACAGTCTCTTGTAGAGGCAAATATGGCCAAGAAGGGCTCTGGGAGAGAAGGTGAAACAGTCAGGTGGTGCAGGTGGTATTCTCATCCATCCTTCCTATCGAGGGTAAAGGCCAGGGCAGAAAAGCTTGCATCCTGGAGATGAATGCGTGGCTACATGGATGGTGGCATCGAGAGCGTTTTGGCTACCTGGTCCATGGGATGACTTTCCAAGGGCTGCTGAGCAGGGATGGTGTACATCTATAGAATTACAAGACTGAAAGAAGATATGACCTATGAACTGCTATGTGGCGAGTGATGAGGAAAAAGCAAACATGCTGAACAAATTCTTCTGTTCAGTGTTCATGCAAGAAAAACCTGGAGAAGGACCGCAATTGGTTAGCAAAGTGACACCTGAGAATGGAGTGGATACCACACTGTTCACGGAAGAAGGTGCTTTGAACACCTTGAAAAGTTGAAGGTGGACAAAGCTATGGGACCAGATGGGATCCATCCCAGGATATTAAGGGAGCTCCAAGAGATTTTGGCAGGTCCTCTTAAAGATTTGTTCAATAAATATTTAGAGACAGGAGAGGTTCCGCTGGACTGGAGAAAAGTGGTTGTAGAGATGAAACAGGAAACTACAGGCCAGTAAGCCTCACTTCGGTTATTGGAAAAATAATGGAAATGTTGCTGAAGGATAGTGAAATTCTTAGGAACTAATGGATTACAAAATCCGAGGCAACATGGGTTTACCAAAGGTAAATCAAGCCAAATGAATCTGATTGAATTCTTTGACTGGGTGACCTGAGAATTGGATCAAGGACGTGCACTAGATGTAATTTACTTAGATTTCAGCAAAGGTAAACAGGGCATGAGATTTTCTACTATTTTATACGATGCTAGATTCTCTCTAGCATCATATAAAAATAGTACAAAATCTCATACCCTGTTTACCTTCTCATCAGTACAGGACTGTAAAAGCAATAAATTTCTGGACCATACTTTGGCATTCCAAGCAGCTTCACATGACAGAGAATTTTGATTGTTAGTGCTTGGAGCCTGTTTTTATAAAAATTTCAACTGAAAACTTATCTCTTTTCAAAATACTTGGTTAAATAATTTCTTTCTGTCATTCTTAAATTGTCTTTAGTTTATAATCTTCTAACTGCCTCTTCTCACTTTGTTATTGTTGCTAGGTTACTGTTGCTAGGTTATCAAATTGTCTATGCTGCTAGTTAAATAATTTCCTTTTGTCATTCTTAAAATTGTTTTTAGTTTATAATCTTTTGTAAACCGTGTAGAACCTATGGTTATACGGTTAAGAAGAACGATGTTATGATATGTTATGTTCCTCATAGGAGGCTCTTGAATAAACTCCATGGGCTGGAGTTAGGGCCCAAAGTGGTGAACTGGATCAGAAACTAGTTGAACAGATGCCAGAGGGTGGTGGTTAATGGAATTCGCTCAGAGGGAAAGGTGAGTAATGGAATGCCTCATGGATTGGTACTGGGACCGATTCTGTTCAACACGTTTGTGAGCAACATTGCTGAAGGGTTAGAAGGTAAAGTTCGCCTTTTTGCAGATGATACCATGATTTGTTAACAGAATGGACACCCCAGAGGGAGTGGAAAACATGAAAAAGGATTTGCAAAAGTTAGAATAATAATAATAATTTTATTCTTATATACTGCCAAAGCCGTGGTAGTTCGAGGCAATTTACAAAGAAGAGCTGGACAAACAGCGAATACAGGTACAATGTAAGATCATCAAAATACAGGGGAGCATGATGCAGAGGAGAGGCATAAGAGATTTTGGGAACAATTCAGTTAGGGTTGGAGAGGAGAGGCTTGAGAGGACTTGGTTACAAATTGGTTAAACAAGTTTGTTTTTACAAGTTTTCTGAAACTTAGATAGGATGAGGAGTGCGTGATAATGTTACCCAGCCTATCGTTCAGTTGACCAGCTTGGAAGGCAAGTGTTCTGTTCAGGTATCTTTTGTAGCGGCAGGCCTTTAGTGTTGGGTGTAATCTGCGTGTGGGTCTGGATGAACATTCTAAGTTGAAATGGGGAACCAAGTATATAGGGGCCGAACCTAGAATGGATTTGATACAGAGGCAGGCAAATTTGAACACCACTCTCGCTTCGAGGGGCAGCCAGTGGAGCTTTTGGTAGTAGGAGTTATTTGTTCCCATTTTTTAAACCCAAAAATCAATCGGATTGCCGAGTTTTGGATGATTCGGAGTCTTTGAGTGATTTTTTTGAAAGACCCCAGATAAATGATGTTACAGTAGTCGAGTGAGCTTAGAATGGAAGATTGTACCAGTAAGCGGAGTGAGATAGTATCGAAGTACTTTCTGATGGTTCTCAATTTCCACAATGTTGAGAAGCCTCTTCTGACCAGCGAGTCTGTGTACGCTTCAAGGGTAAGGTAGCGGTCCAGAGTAACTCCCAGAATTTTTATGGAATCCGCAATCGGAAAGGCTAGGCCATTCAAGGAAATTGATGAATCTTTGATTTTGAAGTTCAGGCTCGCCAGGAAGAATTTGTTTTTTTCAGAATTGAGTTTTAATTTGAAATCGGCCATCCATAGTTCGATTTGCTTTAAGATGGATGCCAGGTGATTCTTCATCTCGGGTGTTAAGTTTGTTAGGGGAAAGAAAATGATGATGTCGTCAGTGTAGATGTAAAATTTGATTTTTAAACTTTGCAATAGGTTCCCCAGTGCAGCAAGGTAAACGTTGAACAAAGTGAGGGATAGGGGTGAGCCCTGTGGGACTCCGCATGAGTTTACCCAGCTGAAGGAATGAATGTTGTCACTGTAAACTTGGTAAGATCATTTACTCAGAAAACCCTGGAACCATTTTAATACATTACCAGAGAGACTGATTGACTCTAAACAGTCCATAAGAATAGCAGGATCAATTAAGTCGAAGGCACTACTTAGGTCAAATTGCAGGACTTGTGCCCTGGCTAAATAAACTGTGGAGGGAATCTAGCAGTGAGGCAATAACCGTTTCCAGTGCTGTGCCCAGAATGAAAACCTAACTGGTTGTCATGTAGTATACTGAATTTGTCCAGATAGGTTACTAAATCCTGGTTGACTAGACCTTCCATCAATTTTACAAAGAATGGAATGCTTACGATGGGTCTGTAATTAGAAGACAGTCTAATTGATTCTTTGGGATATTTTACTATCGGAGTGATCAGGATCTGGCCTAGGGCCTCTGGAAAAGTACCTGACCGTAAAAGAGAAGAAAGCTAAGTGTGTAGCTTTGTTTTGAAGGTGACCGGGGCGACTTTCATCACATTTGGTGGGCAACAGAAAACCCTGGAATCAGCATATTTAGAATAGAACTTGCAGAATTGTTGCCAGGTGGGGATGGTATAAGTGTTCCAGATCATGTCTACCCTAGGTTCACTACTGAGTTGAGCAACTGGGTAGTTCAGATGGTTGGATGTAGGGACCGAAAGGGTGGATCTCAAGTTGGAGATTTTATTGTTGAAAAATTCGGCTAGGGCATTGGCCGGAGGTGGGGAGTCTAGGGTAGGACGGGTTAAGGTCTGAATTTCGTAAAGATTGTTAGCTAGCTTGGAAAAGATTTTTGATGTTGGTGTCTGGAGAACCAATTTTTAGTGAGTAAAAGTTAGTGCGTTTAGTTGTTATGAGTTTTTTGTACTCTTTTAATTTTGTTCTCCAGTTCACTCTCTCTTGGCTGTCTCCAGATTTCAGCCATATTCTAACGTCTGGCAACTAAAATTCAATGTGATGAAGTGCAGAGTGATGCATTTGGGGGGATAAAAATACAAGGGAACCATATGTGCTGGGAGGTGAGAGGCTGATAAGCACAGATGGAGAAAGGAACCTTGGGGTGATTGTGCCTGGGGATCTAAAGGCATCTAAACGGTATGATAAGGCAGTGGCTGTAGCCAGAAGGATGCTAGGCTGTACAGAAAGAGAAGAAGAGAGTTATTGATACTCCTGTATAGGTCATTGATGAGGCCACACCAATGTTTCGGAGGCTGTATCTGGCAAAGGATATAAAAAGACTTGAAGAGGTCCAGAGGAAGGTGACGAAAATGGTAAGGGGTTTGAACCAAAGGAAGTACAAGAAGAGATTGAAAGACCTAAACATGTATAGTATAGTCTAGAGGACAGGAGGGACAGGGGAGATAAGATACAGATGTTAAAATACTTGAAAGATATTAACATAGATCCAAATCATTTCCAGAGAAGGGAAAATGTTAAAACTAGAGGGCATAACTTGAGGTTACAGGGAGGAAGACTTAGGAGTAATTTTAGGAAATTCTTCTTCACAGAGAGGTGGAGGATGGCTGGAATGTCTTCCTGAGGGAGGTGGTAGAGAGAAAAACGGTGTGATGGGATTCAAAAAAGCGTGGAATAAACATAAAGGATCTCTTCTTTTTTTTACCAAGAAATTTTATTGAAAATTTTATCAGGATACAAAAAGAAACCAATATCAAAGAAAAACATGGCACTAAACAGATAAATTACAATAGTATCATACAAGAATCAAAGATAAACATAATAATTTTCCTCTTAATTTTGTGTTATACCATTATATAGGAGCAAGAAGAAAAAGAAAATAGTAAAAAAGGGGAGGAGAAAAGAAAAAAGAGGAAGGGGCTATTAAAGGGTGGGAGAGAGAAAACAGTCAGAAACCAAGGGAAAGAAGGTCCTCCAGAGGCCACAGAGAGAAAGAGAAGAGAAGGAAAAGATGAACAAACAGTATTATATGCAAAACTGTGGAAACTTTAAAGAGAAGTCTAAGTAATCTTTAAAAATGGCCTATTTCTTAGTGATTTTGGTGTTCAGAGACATAGTGGTAGACATTAACATTTCATGTTTATGTTGTAATAATACAGATTGTAATCAAAAGTGTGAGCTAAGTGAGTCAAATGATTTCCAGTTGGATAATATGAGTCTCAGAGCAATACGTACACTAGCAGATATGTCGGTCTGTATATCAAAAACTAATTGAAAAACAGATCAAATATCTGTCTAGAAAATAGAAATTCCAAAGACAGGGACATTCAAAAAACATGTTAAGTGCCTGGAAATAATTTACAGTTCCAACATTGATTGGACGGGAGAAGTCCCGCTATATGAAGTTTTTGGGGTGTCCAATTCATTCTGTGATGCAATAAAAACATGGATTGCATTGAATTAGTAGAAGGGACAGCTCTAAGAGATAATGAAGGGAATAGACTTAGTAGATAAAGATAAAGACAGGTTGTTCACCCTCTCCAAGGTAGAGAGAATGAGAAGGCACTCTCTAAAGTTATAAGGGGATAGCTTCCGTACAAAAGCCCCCCACCCCCCAGCAACCCGACCAAGGCCTCCAGCACAAGCGGCAAGACCGAAGAACAATGGACCAAAATGCAGGGGGGCAAAAGACAGATGGGCATCTGGGGGGTAAAAGACAGATGGGCATCTGGGACAAAGAAAACAAGTGCCAATGATGAAAAAGAGCAGATTTGAAGTCCCGAGACAGATAACCATCACTCCGTAAGCACCAGTTACCCAAGAAATGAAGCAGGCAAGCCAAGTTAAACAGGCCTATATCCGGAAGTCCCAAACCGCCGAACCTCCTGGGCCAAACAAGTAAGAGAGTGTGATCTGAGACTTCTTACCCAGCCAAAGGAAGCAAGTCAACTGCCGATGAAGCTGTTGAATATCCAGGCACCGAAGACAAAGGGGCAGTAGCTGGAGTACATATAGCCAGTGGGGAAATCAACCATCTTATACAATTGAACCCTACCGTAGAAGGAAAGAGGCAGGGACATCCACTGCATGAAACTACTAGTTGTAGCGGCCAACAAAGCATCAACGTTAGCACGATATAGCACTCTAACTACACTCCTAACAGCTCATGAGCTGCACACCCAAATACTTGAACGAGCCGTCCACCCAAGGTAAAGGAAACCATCCTGCCACTCCCAACGCACAGAGTCTGCAGTAGCTAGCGCCAAGGATTTATCATAAGAACATAAGAATTGCCATCTCCGGATCAGACCCTGGGTTCATCAAGTCCGGTGATCCGCACACGCGGAGGCCTCGCCAGGTGTACCCTGGCATAGTTCTAGTCGCCATATCACTGACTGTATGCTTCTCAAGGAGATGTGGAATGCATCTAATTTACCCTTACCCATATCACTCTATGCCACTCTTAAGATGTGCATCTATTTTACCCTTAAATCCTAGAACGGTGGATTCTGCAATTACTTCCTCTGGGAGAGCATTCCAGGTGTCCACCACTCGCTGCGTGAAACAGAACTTCCTGATATTCGTCCTGGACCTGTGTCCCCCCCCCCCCCTTCAGCTTCAGTCTATGTCCTCTTGTCCGTGTCACATTGGACATTGTAAATAACTGCTTTCCCTGCTCCATTTTATCGAATCCTTTCAGTATTTTGAAAGTCTCAATCAGATCCCCTCGCAGTCTCCTCTTCTCAAGGGAGAACAACCCCAGTCTCCTAAGTTAGTCCAGGTTCTCTATACCTTTCACTAGCTTCGTTGTTCGTCTCTGCACCCTCTCTAGCAGTTTTATAATCCTTCTTTAGGTATGGAGACCAATACTGGACGTAGTATTCCAGGTGCGGTCTGACCATGACTCTGTAGAGCGGGTCTGACCATGACTCTGATCTACTCGTAATTCCCTTCTTTATCAATGCCTAGCATTCTATTTGCTTTCTTTGCCGCCCTGCCGCACATTGCGCCAATGGTTTCAGGGTCCTATCTATCAGTACACCCAGGTCCTTTTCCTGTTCAGTCTTTCCCACAGTTACACCTGACATACTATACTTGTGATCTTTATTTTCCCTGCCTAAATGCATCACTTTGCATTTTTCCACATTAAAATTCATTCTGCTATTTATCTGCCCACTTCTCCAATTGATTCAATTCGCTCTGGAGTTCCTCACTGTCCTTCTGCGATATGATTGCCCGGCATAGCCAGAAAAATCACCATACTCCTCGAAAAGTGACATAAGAGTGGTGAAAGAAGCCATGGAGAGGTCAAATGAATCAACAAATCATCCGCAAATGCTGAAATCTAAACTCATGGCCCTCCAAGATGGACTCCCTGAACCTCCGTATTGGCAGATATCTCACGAATTAAAGGATCTAACATGAGCACAAAGAGAAGAGGTGACAAGGGGCAACCCTGTCTAGTACCCCTCTTAATTGGAAAGGCCGCTGAGGATACCCCATTAAACAACACTGTGGCCTGCGGATTGCAATACAACGTTGCCACCGCGGCTCTAAAGAAGCCCCCATGCCATAATGTTGAAGAGTGCAAAACAAAAAGTCCCACAAAACTCTATCAAAGGCCTTGTGGGTGTCAAAACTGACCACCAACAAAGAAGAAACCCTCTCACGCTCCACTCACTCTAGGGATGCCAGGATATTGCGTAGATTCTGAGTTGAAGACCGACCCTGGACAAATCCAACCTGAGGATCTGCTATAAGTGATGGCAAAATCCCCGCCAGCTGGTTGGCCAATAATTTAGCAAAAAACTTCACTTCAGCATTCAAAAGAGAGATGGGGCAGTAAGAGGAGGCCTGTAATGAATCCTTCCCAGGCTTAAGTGAAACAAACAATCTGAGCCACCTGAAGAGAAGGCAGAAGAGCCCCATCTCGTACCACACCATTAAACATGTCAACCAGAACAGGAGCAACGTCTGCAAGTAGAAGGCAATAAAACTCATTCCGAAATCCATCGGGACCCGCCGCCTTATTCAACGGGGAACTTCCAATGACCAGCGTTAACTCATCAACCGTAAAAGGGCCTGTAAACGTGCGTTCTGAGTTCAGCACTGTAAAGATCACCACCCTAGGATGGGTAGCATCTGGGTGACGAACACCCAAACGATGTGCCCTTTCAATCCGCATGAGGCCCCACAGTCAATTGAAGTTGGAGAGATGTCACCAGCCAGGATTCCAAAAATGAGTGCAGCTGCCCATTCGACAAAGATTCGGGTATGCCTACAAGCCGCAAATTGCTGTGTCTGGAGCAATTCTCCAGGTCCTCCACTTTAAGCTCCAGCTATTGAATTTTTGAATTTGCCACCGTCTGGGCCTTCTGGGTTCGCGCAACCGAGTCCTCCATATCCAACACCCTTTGCTTGTAAGAGCCAAATTCCGTTCTCAGATGGCTCACAGAGTCATCTAAACCATCTAGCTTGTCGGAAAGTTTTTGTAGTTGGGAGGTAGGGTGTCCTGAATCGCTGCCCGCACCTCCGTAATGATATCAGCCACCCACTCTGAGCGCGGCAAAGGTGGAGACGTGAGGGCTGACTCCGCCATCTTAGGGTCGGCTCCACGAGGCTTGTCCCGATCCTTGTGGGTCAATTTGTAGGCCATAGCTCCCCAAAAGGAGAGCAAAACACTACGATCAACCCGCCCCACCAGACCAGGAAGGCAGGGAAGGCAGGACACCGCCGATAAAAACGCCAATAGAGAGGGAAATGTTAGTGGGCTCAGGAGCTCCTTCCACACGCATCTGTTCACCAAGACGACATCACATGTCCCCCCCCAGGACAGTTGCTATTAAACAGCATCTTTAAAAGAGTAGGTACTACTCGAAGGCATCTTTAAATAAGGTTTTTAGTTTGGATTTAAACTGGTTTAAATTTGTTTCCTCTCTTATGTAATTGGTTAAAGAGTTGCAGAGGTAGGGTGAAGTGATTGAAAAGATGTTTAAGTGCATGGTATTAATATTTTTCAGAGAGGGGGGTATTGAGAAGATGTTATGTAGCATAGTAGGTTAAAAGGCTGGACCAGATCCGAATGAGAATGAGTATTAAGAGGTAAAACCTCAGTATTCTGCTGGTTAATTTTTGTAACCAGAAAAGAGGGAATATAATTTAATTAGATTAAAAAGGGCAGGAAGCGAGCATTCCGGATTGGTGACATATAAGAGCACATCATCTTCCATACGCTGTTAATTTGTATTCTATTTTATTATGGGAGATACCCGAAATTGTCTCACTTGAAATGATAGCCAGAAGGAGAGGTTCAAGAGCCAAATTGAAAAGATATGGTGACAAGTGGCATCCTTGGCGTGTGCCTCTTTGTAAGGCAAAAAAGGGTGACAAAATATTATTGGTGAGAATGGAGGCCTTAGAGCAGGGGTGCCCACACTTTTTGCGAGCTACTTTTTAAATGACCAAGTCAAAATGATCTACCAACAATAAAATTTAAAAAAAACAAAGCACACTGTACGCATAGAAAATGTTAATCATCATTCCTATTCCAGGGTTTTTCAAAGAGGTCAAAGCAGATGACTCTATGCACTATCACCTCAGTAACAACCATACAAAAATAGACAAATATACCCCCCTCCCTTTTTACTAAACCACGATAGCAGTTTTTAGCGCAGGGTGCAGCGCTGAATGCCCAGCGCTGCTCTCGACACTCATAGGCTCCCTGCGCTAAAAACCTCTATTGCGGTTTAGTAAAAGGGGACCTTAGTGTAAAATATAGACAGCAGATATAAATTCAGACACATTTTGATCACTAAATTTAAAATAAAATCATTTTCCCTACCTTGTCTGGTGATTTCATGAGTCTCTGGTTGCACTTTCTTCTTCTGACTGTGCATACAATCTTTCTTCCCTTCTTTTAGCCTGTATGCTTCCTTTCCTCCAGACCTCATTCCTTCCCCCAACTTTTCCTTCCTCTTCCCTGCCCTTTCTTTCTCTCTGCCTCCCTTTCATTTTTTTTCTGTTTCTCTTCTTTCCTTCTGTCTCCCTGCCTGCCCTTTTTCTTTCTTTCTCCCTGCCCTCCCCCAAGCCACTGCCACTGCCATTACCATCGGGGACCAGGACCCAAACGCCACCAATAACAGGCCCCAAGCTCTCCCTGCTTCGGCCAACCAGCATTCCTCTCCCCGACGTCAATTCTGCCATCGGGAAGAGAAAGGCTGATCAGCCCAAGATCGTGATAACCTATTGGGGGAAATGCTGCCGGGTCCTGCCTTCGCGGAAACAGAAAGTAGGCAGGACCCGGCAGGAAGAAAAACAAATGCTTCACTAATCTGTCTCCCGCATTAGCCCGTAGCAAACACTTGCTTCAGGGCTCTCAACATGTGCGTGCCGGCTTCCCTTTCCCCCCCCCCCCCCCCGGACATAACTTCCGGTTTCGGAGGGAAGAGAAGAGAAGCACGTTAGAGCCCGGAGCATAAGTTCGCTACGGGCTGAAATCTCCAAGCCGGTTTTTTTGGGTTTTTTTTTAAAATGTTCAGCAGCGGCAGATGACAGCTGGGCGAACCGCCCAGCTAAAAGGCCCTAGGGAGAACACTGGAGAGGAAGGTTGATCGGCCCGTATATCAGGACGGCAACACGAGTCCTATCACAGAGCCCGGGATGGGCTCCGCGATCGACTCGCGTTGCCTTCCTGAGCTACTGGTCGATCGCGATCGACGCGTTGGGCACCCCTGCCTTAGAGTTAGAATAAGGAATCTTCACATAGGTCTATAAATCTAGTGTGGAAACCAAACCAATTCATGGTCTGAAAAAGATGTGTCCATTCTACTCTATCGAATGCTTTTTTCTGCATCCAGCGATAGAGCGATACATGAGTTGGAAGAGATGCATGCTATAGAGGCTAAATGGAAGAAGAGGCGAGAGTTATCTGTTTATAAGTCTACCTGCATGAAGCCAACTTGATGAGAAGAAATGAGCTTACCTATGCAGTCTTGAAGCTTATGCGAAATAATTGTAGCATATATTTTGTAATCTGTATTTAAGAGTGAGATAGGTCTGTCATTTTGAACCAGTTGTGAATCTTTATTAGGTTTAGGGATGACTGTAATAATAGCATCTAGGAAATGACTTGTAGATACTGTATGTGACTGAAAAGAATTGAATAGGGTGGTAACTATAGGAGACAATTGATCTTTAAATAGTTTGTAAAACTCCACTGTAATTCCATCGAATCCAGAAGATTTCCCAGAGGATAAAAGTTTTATAGCTGATACAGTCTCGGATATCTCGAACGGGCTCTGTAAGGCATTATTGTCAATATCAGTGAGTTTAGGAGATTGTAAAGAGGTGAGAAAATCATTAGTACCGGTCTTTGTATTAGAGATATCTGAGGAATAGAGCTGAGAGTAAAATGTGTAGAAGGCCTTGGAGATATCATCATGCGAGGAGAGGAGCTGACCAGATTGGGTTTTAATAGATGGAATATGCACCTTAATCTTCTTCCTTTTAAGATAATTAGCAAGCATTTTGCTACTTTTATTCAACTTATAGATTTCAGGTAAGAGACATTATCATTAGAGTAGAAGAATTATTTTTCCTGAGTTTTAATTTGCAACTCTAGGTTTTGCAGTTCTGCTCTATTTTGTTTTGTTTGATATGCTTGAATCGATATAAACTCGCCTCGCAGAGATCTTAAAGGCCTCCCAAATTGTCAAGGGATCCAAAGAATGCAAGTTATTAAACTGGAAAAAATTTGTCAATAAATTTGGTAAGTCATTTTTTTTAACAGAGTCATCCATTAATAAAGAGTTATTGAGTCTCCAGAGAGGGGATCTGGAAAGTGCCAGTGCAGACCATTTCAGGCCAATAGATATAGGGGCATGATCTGAAATAACAATAGTATTTATATCAGAAGATTATAGATTTGGAACCGAGGAAGAAATGAGAAAATAGTCAATTCCAGAATAACTATTATGAAGGGAGTCTCTGGTATCTGGATGCTGTAGCATCCATGGCTCAGCCAGGTTGTAATATCTAATCATAGAATGAAGGGTAAGATTAGCCTTGGAAGGAATAATGGTACTGGAAGAATGCCGATCAAGCCAAATATCCCCATTATAATAGGAAGGGGATCAAAGTCAGAAATAGTTTGGAAGAGTTGCGTAAAAATATTCAGGGGAATCAATGCTAGGAGCATAAACGTTAAGTAGAAGAACCTCTTGAGAAAAGATTTTTGCTTTAACTACTAGCCACCTACCCTCTGGATCATATTTTGATTCCAACTGTTGGAACGAGACATCTTTGTGAGATAAAAGTGCAACCCCATGTTTCCTACTGATGACCGGTGCTTCAGCAATGAAAGTCAATCAATTGTTAGAACCCAGGAAATGAGAAATAGGGGTTTCTTGTAAAAAAAGAAAAAAAAATAGCTGGCTTCAACTTCTTAAGATGAGTGAAATTTTTTTCCTTTTAATTGGATGTTGCAAGCCATTTACATTCCAGAATATGAAAGTGACTGTAGAAAGTATATCACTAGGAGCCATAGCAATAATAATAAGTATTCAGATGCAGTAAGTTCTGATAAGTGAAAACCAAGAAAAGAGAGGAAACAGAAGTAGGGGCCTCTGGGGATAACAGGTAGAAAAGGCATAAAGAACTTAGAAAAAGCTCAGCCTACGAAAAAGTGATTGAAATATAAGGGGAAAAGCAACCAGACATGAGGCGCCTAAGGGAAAGCACCTTCTTGATGAAATATAATAGATTTCAGAGCCAGGCAAAAAAGGATGTAGTACTAATCAACTTAAAGAGAAAAGGGAATAGCAGGATCACTGTGACATAGTATATAGAATTCTGACAGAAAAATTAGATAAAATGTAGTATAAACTAAGAAAAGAGTCCAGTAAGTTCTAGAAAAGGAAGAACAGGGAAAGCGTATAATAGAATGTCAGTATAAAAGAGGAGAATACCATATTTTTCGCTCCATAAGACACACTTTTTTCCAAACTAAAAGTGGGTGGAAATTTCAGTGCGTTTTATGTAGCGAAAGTACAAAAAATTTACCCCCCATACCGTTTAAAAACACCCCGCCTGCTGCACTGCCACATGCCCGCTGTACCTTTGTTAACACCATCCTGCACACTCACTGCCACCGCACCTTTTTAAAACCCCAACCCCCCATCCGCCCGCCGTCCACGGCAAATTGTTACAAATAACCTGGTGCTCCAGCGTGATCTCTCCCTCGCTAGCTGTCCTCCTCCTATTTCCAAGCCAGCAGCGCGGAGGTCAGAAGAGTGCAGAGGTCAGGAGCAAAGCTTTCCATGCTCCCGCTTAGACCCTCGCTGCTTTCTGAATGGCTGCAATCAATTCTCGCGAGTCCCAGGAGAACTGATTGCAGCCATTCAGAAAGCAGCATGGGCCAAAGCAGGAGTGCAGAAAGCTTTGCTCCTGACCTCTGAATTTTTCTAACCTCTGCGCCGCTGGCTTTGAAATAAGAGGAGATAGCTAGCCAGAGAGGAAGGGATTTTAATAAGTACCGGGGGGTGAGGGGATATTTAAAATACCAGGACAGTCATCTAGGGAGGGAGGAATTTTAAAAGGTACCAAGGGTGGAGGATATTTAAAATACTAGGACTGCCATCTAGGGAGGGAGGGATTTTAAAAGGTACCAAGGGTGGGGGGATGTTTAAAATACCAGGACAGCCATCTAGGGAGGGAGGGATTTTAAAAGGTACCAAGGGTGGGGGATATTTAAAATACTAGGACTGCCATCTAGGGAGGGAGGGATTTTAAAAGGTACGGGTGTATGATTAAAAAAGGTACTGGGGATATGTAGGGGGTATGGGGGATGATTTAAGGTACTGGGGGGGTACATGGTAGGGATGGGGGGATGATTTAGGGTACATGAGGGGTATGGGGCCTGCCTGCCTGTCTGCCACTAGGCCAGCATGCCTGCCACTAGCCTGCTTGCTTGCCACTAGGCCTGCCTGCCCTTTGCCCTGTCCCTGCCCGCCCTGTCCCTGCCTACCACTAGACCACCAGAGGGGGGACAGGGTGCAGAGCCTGACAAGGAGTATGGGGTTGGGTACTGGCAGGGAGAATTTGATTCAGAATATTTTTTTTCTAGTTTTCCTCCTCTAAATCTAGGGTGCGTCTTATGGTCAGGTGCATTTTATGGAGTGAAAAATATGGTAATATACTTTGTCAAAGCATACTTTAGCATCCATTTTTCAATAGAATTATTAAAGGTAGTTATAATAGATGGAAAAAAGAATCCAGAAAAATCAAAAACATAAGGTGTTAGCTGTTGATGTGATCAAAACATGAGAACAAAATGTATTCTCTTTTTTTTTCCAAATTTTTATTCATTTTCAAAATTACATAAAGTGTAAGTACATATTCAATCAGATAATCAATGCAAATTTCACTTACATTCTATCTTTGGTTAATTACATAACTTCTTACCCCACCCCCTCCCATCCCTCCCTACCACATAACTAATAATCATATAAATACACATCAATACCACAATCCCCACCCTACCCTTTAAACTGATATATTTAAGGGAAACGTATCCAGTTACTCTGTACAATATCTTGTCAATGGTTTCCACACATCCTGAAACTTCTTAAAATATCCTCTTTGCAATGCAATGAATCTTTCCATTTTATAAATGTGACATAAAGAATTCCACCAAAAGGTGTCATTCAATCTCCTCCAATCCTTCCAATTGTATGTAATTTGCTGAATGGCAACACCAGTCATTATTAGCAGTAATTTATTATTATTTGCAGAAATTTGACTTTTTGCTCTCATTTTCCATACCAAATATCACAGTATCATAGGATAATGCCACTGGGTTATCTAATAAATTATTAATTTGGTCCCAAATTGATTTCCAAAAATTCATAATATATGGGAAATGAAACAATAAATGATCTAAAGTTCCTGCTTCCAAATTACAATGCCAACATCTATTATACAAAGAACTATCTAATTTTTGTACCTAACGGGGGTCCATAACGCTCTATGTAACAGAAGAACCAAGTTTGTCTCATAGATGCTGACACCGTACATTTCATCCTCCAAGACCAAATTCGTGGCCATTGAGATGCAGTAATTTCATGCTTAATCTCAATGCTCCAAATATCTCTTAAACCATTTTTTAATTTCTTTTTATTAAATCCGCCTAACACTTTATACCACTGAGCGGCCTGGAGACCCAAGAAGTCTGTCTGAAAACACAGAAATTCCAAACTGTGAAGTTTATTAAGGTTTTTCCAGTCAGGGAACCCTGCCTGAATGGCATGCTTCAGTTGCATCCATCTAAAATTTTCTGATTTATTAAGACCAAATTTGTTTTGCAACTGTGAAAATTCAAGCATGGTACCATTAGAAATAACGTCATCCAATATTCGTATTCCTGCTATCATCCAATGCTTCCAGACTAGTCTCTCCCCGCCAATTTGGATCTTGGAGTTAACCCATATAGACTGTTTTGTAGATTTATGAATTGGAATAGATGTTAAATTGCTTACATATCGCAACATTTTCCATGTGTCTACTAGTATGATATTATCTTTACTGTAACTAGGCATTTTGATACTGAGTACCTGGCATAAACGCAACGGAGACATGAGTTGCCATTCTACCCATAACCAATCAGGGAGTGTTTCCATGAGTTCTGGGAGGACCCAATACATACCATGGCGCAAAATATAGGCTTGATGATACCTATAAAAATTTGGAAAATTTACTCCTCCCTCTGAAATTGGTCTTTGTAAGGATACCAGAGCCACTCTAGGAGTTTTACCCAGCCAAATAAATTTTAAAAGAATACTATTTAATTTTTTATAAAAGGACCCTTGAAAATAAACCGGCAACATTCCCATCTGATAGCAAATCACAGGTAAAATCATCATTTTAATAGTTTGGACTCTCCCCCACCATGAAAGATGTAAAGGATTCCATTGCTCACACATCTCCGTAACCTTCTGTAATAATGATTTTTCATTTATTTTCATTGTTTTATCCAATGTATGTTTAATTCCAAATACCTAAATACTTTATTCCCTCCTCCTTCCAAAGAAAGGGAAATGAATCAAACAATCCTTTTGTACAATGAACATTGAGTGGAAGAATTTCTGATTTATTCCAATTTATTTTATATCCTGAAAATTTTCCAAAATTCTCAATTAATTCAAGTAAGCAAGGAATGGTTTTCTCAGGATTTCTCAAATAGAGCAATATATCATCCGCATAAGCCGAGATCTTATATTCCCGATCTTTATGAGGAATACCCTGAATCTCCTCTGTTTGCTGAATGGCTAATAACAAGGGTTCCAAAACAATATCAAAAAGCAAAGGAGATAAGGGACAACCTTGTCTAACCCCCTTTTGCAATTTAAAACCTTCTGAAAAATTATTAATATATAATTTAGCAATGGGGGAGCTATACAATGCTTGAACCATTTGTATAAAACCTGAGCCAATACCGAACCACTCCATCGCTTGATACATAAAGGTTCATTCAACACGATCAAAAGCCTTTTCTGCATCAAGTGATACAGAAAAAAACTGGATCTATTAAAGCTTTGGATAAATTCAACATATGTAGTGCAAGCCTAGTGTTGTTAGAAGAATGTCTTTGAGCAACGAATCCTGTTTGGTGTATACCAATAATGAAAGGGAGAGCTTTAGCCAAACGTATAGCCAAATCTTAGCTAAAATTTTCCCATCAACATTAATTAACGAAATAGGCTTGTAATTTGACACCAGTGTGGGATCTTTATTTGGCTTTGGCAAAACTATAGTTAATGATTCAGCCATGGTACCCATAATACAACCTTTATTAAGTTGTGTCTGATACAAATTTAATAAAAATGGCAACAGGGTAATTTGAAATGATTTATAAAACTCCACAGAATAACCATCTCCACCTGGAGCGGATCCAACTCTAAGGGACTTCAGTGCTGCTTGCAATTCGTTTAATGATATTGGCTTATCTAAACTTTCTTTTACTTGCTCAGGAATTTTCGGTCCCTTAATTAACTTTAAAAATCTCAAACCATCCTTTTCTTTATCTAAATAAGTCTCAGAAGAATATAAGTTTTTATAAAAATTTAAAAATTGTTTTAAAATCATTCCAGTTTGAGAATAAGAATTCCCCCTTTCAGTGGCGTACCTAGGGTATGTGGCACCCGGGGCCCATCATTTTTTGACACCCCCCCCCCTATGTAAAAAAATATTTTTGTAATGACCATGAAACAGAATAAATGGTCAGTGAAATAAATGGCAGTGAAAATTTTCTTATATTCCAAACATAACATAACATAAATTATGTCTGAATTGTCATGACATCAGAAGTACATATGGAGTAGTTGCAGGTGATGCTTGATTGTGTTAGTTCAGTTTTTTGAATAGAAGGGTTTTTATTTCTTTTTGAAGGTTTTGCAGTCTGTGGTCGATGTCAATTGGTTGTAGAGTTGGGGGTCGAGTGTTGCAGCTCGAATGGCTAGGAGGTTGTCGAACAGTTTTTTTCTTTTGACGTTTTTGGTTGGAGGGTGTGTGAATGGTGCGTGAGTTCTCCTATGTCTGTTTGAAGTGGATTGAATTATTTAGCTGAAGAAATTAGTTACCCCCTCATCCCACACACATTAATTCTCTTCCATTTTTGTTCCCATTATAAAAAACACTGATAAGTTCCCAGAAAAAAAATACATTAAAATAAGAAGTGAAAACAAAGGCCCCTACAGATGAGAACATAACATAAGAATAGCCTAACTGGGTCAGACCAATGGTCCATCATGCCCAGTAGCCCATTCTCATGGTAGCCAATCCAGGACACTAATACCTGGTCAAAACCCAAAGAGTAGCAACATTCCATGCTACCGATCCAGGGCAAGCAGACACTTCCCCCATGTCTTAATAACAGATTATGGACTTTTCCTCCAGGAATTTGTCCAAATCTTTCTTAAAACCAGCTACACTATCTGCTTTTACCATAACTTCTGGCCACTTCATTTTTAAGTTTAGATCTTTCCTTTCAAACAGAGACCTTGCTAGATGTCAAATACAGCACAAGGTAACTTCACATGGACTTAACTGTGCAGGAAATGTGAATCTCCTCATACACCCACCATATAGTGCAAAAATGTGCAAAGGTCTGTTTTTTTTCTTTCGATCACTACATAGCCTAATGCCACACAAGCAGCGCTGTTACAAACATATTCTGTAGGTCAATGCTAAGGATAACAAAGTTTCCTTCCTTGGACCAGAAGGAGATAAACCACTGGAAGAGATCCCAAAACAACACCCAAAGACCCACTCAGTGTGTGAACCAGTTGAGTGGAGTGGACTAACTGGGGGGTGGAAAATGGGCCCGGAGTTTGCTCAGCAGAATTTCCCAGACCACCTCTTCCTCTCAACACATTGACACGCTGCCACCATCACCACTAGGAACACCTCACTGGGTAGGCCAGCTATGCTATAAACTTTATAAAACACATTATTATATTTTCTTATAAAGCACATATTTTAACTGAACTCTCTGACATCCTCAGCCTTTCCATTCACAAAAATAGAAGGAAGAAAAGTTCCCATTTCCTGCTGTTTCATGTCCCCCGGCCTATACAATATTTTTTTTCTGCAGACCCTTCAAAAGTCTGACCAAATCCTCGTTTCACTTGCATTATAAAGTACTGAGGATGCCATCTCTCCCCAATCCCAGGTCCTAAAGTCTAAGACAGTAGCGCAAACTAATGCTGCCAGATACAGGAAAAACATTTTTGATTCGATTCAGCCCTATTGAATTGATTTTTCAATTCGATTTTCCTGCCCAGTTGGGTGATTTTTTTTCAAAACTCCTGGTGGGTTTTATAGCTTTTTCACCCCCTTTGGCTTCTCCTAACCACACTGGCGCTGTGGTGTAAATAAAATAAAGAAACAAAAAGGACTTTTCCTCTCTCTGTTAAATCCTAGCTCACGTTTGCAGTCCAACACCAGCTCTGGCAGGATACACATTTCAAATCTGACATATTATAATCACAAAACAGAAAATAAAATTAATTTTTCTACCTTTTGTTGTCTGGTTATATTTCAAATCTTGTTGGTCCAAGGCTCTGGTTTTCTTCTGATAACTTGCTTGCCAGGGTCTCCTTCTTTCTGCATGCTAACCATCCATCTGCCAACTCTGTCCTCCCTTTCCATTTCCCTTCCCTTCCCAGGAAGTCTGGCATCTTTCCTTTTTTTCATCTCCCTCCACAGATCCACCTTTTCTTAAATACCCTTTCATCCGGCATCTCTCCCTCCTTCCCCACCACCCCTGAGTCCACCATCTCTCCCTTTCTTTTCCTAATTACCCTCCTATCCAGTATCTCTATCCCTCCTCCACACCATCCCTTGTGTCCAATTTCTCTCCCTTTCTGTTCCTTCCCTCCCTAAATCCTATGGTCCATCATCTCTCTCCCTCTCCTCTATTTTCAGACCCATTATTTCTTCCCCCCCCCAAAGTTTGGCATATGCACGTCTCTTTGAACACTCCCTTCCCTCCGTGTACTTCTAAATCATGGTCCCCCCCAAAGGCCTGTCCCCCCTTAAAGGTCTGCCTGTCCCCCCTTGAAGGCCTGCACCCCCCGAAGGCCTGCACCCCCCCCCGAAGGCCTGTCCCACTCCCTTGTAGCTTCTCCCTCCCCTTGTAGGCCTGTCCCCCCTTGAAGGCCTACACCCCCTTGAAGGCCTGCACCCACCCCCGAAGGCCTGCACTCCCTTGAAGGCCTGCACCCCCCTTGAAGGCCTGCACTCCCTTGAAGGTCTGCGCCCCCCCCCGAAGGCCTGTCCCCCCCCTTGAAGGCCTGTCCCACCCCCTTGTAGGCCTGTCCCCCCCTTGTAGGCCTGTCCCCCCCTTGAAGGCCTGCCTGCCTTTCCCCCCTTGAAGGCCTGTCCCCCCCCCTTGAAGGTCTGCACCCCCCCAATGGCCTACACCCCCCCGAAGGCCTGCACCCCCCCTGAAGGCCTGCCTGCCCCCCCTTGAAGGCCTGCACCCCTTGAAGGTCTGCACCCCCCCAAAGGCCTGTCCCCCCTTGAAGGCCTGCCTGCCTGCCTTTCCCCCCTTGAAGGCCTGTCTCCCCCTTGAAGGCCTGCACCCCCCCTTGAAGGCCTGCACCCCCCCTTGAAGGCCTGCACTCCCTTGAAGGTCTGCACCCCCCCGAAGGCCTGTCCCCCCTTGAAGGCCTGTCCCACCCCCTTGTAGGCCTGTACTCCCCTTGTAGGCCTGTCCCCCCCTTGAAGGCCTGCCTGCCTTTCCCCCCTTGAAGGCCTGTCCCCCCCCCCTTGAAGGCCTGCACCCCCTTGAAGGTCTGCACCCCCCCCAAAGGCCTGTCCCCCTTGAAGGCCTGCCTGTCACCCCCTCCCCCTTGAAAGCCTGCCTGCCTGCCCGCCCGCCCCACCCTGAAGGCCTGATGCCCCGACCCACCCCGAAGGGTCGCTCGCCCCCCTGGCCTCCCCGCACCACCTATGAAGCAGCCGCAGCAGGATCGCGAAGTCAGCGTCAGTGATCCCTGCGCTGCTTCCTGCGCCACGGTCCCGCCCCTCCTCTGATGTCAGAGGAGGGGCGGGATCGCGGCGCAGGAAGCAGCGCCTAAGCAGCACAGGGATCGCTGATGCTGACTTCGCGATCCTGCTGCGGGCTGCTTCACAGGTGGTGCAGGAAGGTCAGTGGGGCGAGCGGTCCTTCGGGGGTGGGGGGGGACTGAACGGCAAGGCCGGGAGCACCCCCTTAGGGCTGGCACCCGGGTCGCACCGCCCCCCCGCCCCCCCCCTTGGTACGCCACTGCCCCCTTTCATCTTTAATCATTACTATCTTTGTTTTCCGTTTTTTTGCTTTTAGATAATTTGCTAACATTCTTCCCACCTTATTTGAATTTCCATAATACACTGCTTGTTGAGAGAATAAATCTTTTCTAATCAACTTAGAGGAAATTTCATTATATTTCCCTTTCGCTTTCATGAGATCTTGTAATACAGAATGTTCCCATTTCTCAATTAATTTTGACTCTAATATCTTTATTTCCTGTTCCAAATTATAAAATTGTTTTTTAATTTGTTTTTTAAGATATGCCGAAAAAGAAATAATTTGGCCTATCATAGTTGCCTTAAAAGCATCCCATAATGTTTCTATAGAGATATCTTTCGCATTATTAATTTGAAAATATTCATTTATTTTCACTTGCATTTCCTCAATAAAATTTGGTTCCACCAGCAGTGTATTATCAAATCTCCAGATTGGTCTATTATCCTCCTTATCAATTATCTTTATTTTAATCCACACACCACCATGATCAGACAAAATAATTGGATCTATGGAGGCTTGTGTTACTTGTTGAACTAATGTACTAGAAACAAATATATAATCAATCCTTGAAAAAAGACTTATGAACATGGGAACAAAATGAAAATTCCTGATCATTAAAATGAAAGATTCGCCATATATCTTTCAGATCACAGTTTTGTATAAAATTATCTAGCCCTAATGATTTCATTACTCTACTAGGTTTTTTATCCATAATAGGATATACAACAGCATTGAAATCCCCAGCCACAACTAGATTAGAAGCTGCCAGTGGTAATAATATTTGTTGTAAAGATTTAAAATATTCAAATTGATTAGAATTAGGTGCGTATATATTGAAAAGCGCCATGGAAATATTTCCCAGAACCATTTCCACATGCACCCACCTTCCCAATGAGTCAGCAGTGATTAGGTTAAAATTTGCATTACATCTTTTATTTACCAGTATTGCAACACCTGCTTTCTTCTTGACAGCTGGGGCATAAAAAACTTGCTTAATCCAACCACCTTTTAGCTTTTGAGACTCTACTGCTGACAGATGAGTCTCTTGAATGAAACATATATCAACACCTTGATCTTTCAAGAATAAAAGTGTTTTCTTCTTCTTAATTGGATGGTTTAAACCGTTGACATTTAGTGAAAGTATTTTAAGTTCCATTTAAATATTTATCACTGTCATAAATCTTTCCCAACATAAATTTCAAATTATTATAATATTCCCTTTTTCTGAACATTTCCCTTAATTTGTCATTACACAATTCCCTTCCCTCTCTTAAAATTTTATAAAATCTATTCATAATACACAAAAAACCCTCCCCTATTCCCACCCTTATCCCTCCCCCATACATATTGCGATAACTTGAAGTCATAAGAACAACCCAGCAAACCCACTCTCCTCACCCATAAGCATTTTGTATTACTATTTCTTCTTTTAAAATATCTCTTATTCCAACCACACATTTTAAAAGACTATATAATCTCATTAAATATCTCCCAACCATATATCATATTCTACTGCGTATCTCTACCCCATATAACTGAATAATTTAATATTTAAAACTCAGTGACAAAAAGCATAAAAAACTATAACATATATTTTATCAATACTGATTCTTCCCCCCTTTTTTTTTTTTTAATTTTTATATATATTGTAATCTTGCCCAATACACTCTATTTTGAATATATTATATACCATTTAAACTATTATAGCATACAATCTTCATCTCTCCAGTCTTTCAAAACAAATCATAGCTTTTAGCACAGAGTCACTTTTTGAATCATATGAACTGTTCCATTCTCAAATATTGAGTCATGAAAATTCTCATTCCTTAGGTTTCAGTCAGAATTCCAAACCAGTATGTGGGATATATCAAGTTGTACTCTTCTGTTACACTGTACAGCCCAGAAAGTGTTAATCAATTAATATCCATCTTTTAGTATCCAATTTCCACACACTTTGAGCAATGTTTGAAGATAATTTCAGTGAGCTTTACATTAAACAGTTTCTTTTTCCATTTTATTTTTCCAGCTTTCATTCATATGAGTCTTAAATTGTAGGGTTTTTTTTGTTTTTTTTAAGTCATTTAAACGTTCCACATTTGAACTCACTGAGTATTATAAAGGCAAAATCATAGTACAGAAGCGAGGGAGCGGATCAGTGTCCAAATCATCACCATGCTCTGTAGTCCCCCAAAAAAAAACCTGAATAACAAGTCCCGTTCTGTTCAGACCTTGTGCTGAGACGCAAACATTTTACCTCGCTGTCGATTTAGTCCACTTCCTTCATCAGCATTCCTGCTCTTCCGCTTTGATTATAATATTTAGTCAGACCTGCGCCCAGCTCTCCACCGTTGTTTCTCCTCTTCAGACCCGCTCTACCCCTCCTTTCTTGACAACGACGCAACCGGAAGTACAACTCCCCAACGACGGTCCACAGAATACTGGCCTCTAACAGCACTCAAATCTTATTTCCAAGCATCAAAAATCATGTAAGTAGCAGGAGACCAAACAATGTTCCAGATCTCTAATGTAAAATTCCAATTCTTAGAACCCTCTTCTGATTCAGATGGGGAGGGGAAGTGCTCCAAAGATCTGATGCTGAATCTCTTATCTTAGATATCCTGAGCTTTCCCTCTGAAACAACATCTTTAGCACTAGGAAAGTGCCTGGATATTTATCTGAGACTATAATCTTGAGGCCTCACTTACAACTCCACCCCCTCTCCCTCTTAGAATTCTTTTGACGTTGGGTTCATAAGAATGACTGAAAATTCTCTGTTTCCATCTGCTTTTCCCATTCTGTATTAGAATCTATTTCAAGTTATTTTGAAACTGTTATATTCATTCCAATACAGTTAATCCTTCAGTTTCAGCAGCCATCTTGTAACCAATTAATGTATATGAAAAAAAAATTTTTATAATTCATTTAGTTTCAAACTTTCATGCACACTATTCAAGGAAAATTTAAAATTCCCTACCCATTACCTAACATTTTATTTCTCTATCATAAATAATTTTTAGTTAATGGGTACTTTTCTTATTTCTAATCTTAATGTATATTTTCTGTAAACCGCTTAGAACCTAACGGATGTAGCGGTATATAAGAAATAAATTACATTACATTACATTACATTACTTCTTGTGATGATAAAAACTCTTTAAGTTTCCCTGGATCCTCAAATTGATAAAATTTTTCTTTATAAGTGACTCTCATTAGTGCAGGGTAATAAAGTCCATACTTAGCACCCATTTCTTTCAATGGTTGTCAATATTGTAAAAACTGCTTCCTAATTTGAACAGTCTCCTTTGCAAAATCTTGAAAGAATATCAGCTTGGAATCTTTATATGACATATCTTTTATTTCTTTTGCTGCTTTCAAAATCTCCAATACATGTTGGAATCTAACTACTTTAAAAATAGCAGTTCTTGGCTTATCTTTATCTTGATTTTTCCTCACACCAATTCTATGTGCTTTTTCAATAGCTAATGATCCTTTTATTTTAAGTGGAAGAATTTTTGGTATTATTTCTTCTAAAAATCCAATCATGTCTTTCCCCTCAATTCCTTCCTTTAAACCAACTATTCTTAAATTTTGATTTCTAGATCTATTCTCCATGTCAATTATTCTTTTATTTAATTCAAATAGTTTATTATGATCTTCTTTATTACTTTGTTGAACATGTTCAATTTTTTCAATTCTATTTTCCAACTTTCCATTTTGCTAGTTAATATATCAAATTTGCTGTTCATCATGTTCAACTCTTGTTTCATTTCTATCATATTCATATTAACTTTCCTTATTTCCTCCAATACCTCAATTAAGTCCAGGGCATCCATAGGAAGAGGAATTTCACTGGAAGACTGCAGATCCTCCTTTAGTCTTTTGGTTTTTCCTGTTGGTTTAGCATGAGATTCTGGTATCTTTTGCTTATTTGAGGACATTCCTGCTATTTTGAATTAAATTGAAGAAATATCTGTTAATTAAAACAAATAAATATTGCTTATGAGAGGGAGCTCAGCAGTTAACCAGCCATCCTCTTAGGCTGCAAGTTCCAGGAAAAAAAAATGTATTCTTATAATAACGGGTGATAGCATCATATTAAAATAAATACAATACATAAGAACTGAAGTAAAAAGGTCATACTAAAAGATCAAGCAATAAAGGGAGTATAAGAACAAAATCCCCAGATATTGGGACATTACATCATTAATGCGTAAATTAAGAATAAGCTTACAAGCACACTCACAGATAAATCAGAGAAAACATGGCACAAAAAAGAGCATGGAATTATAATACCAAAATAGCTTGTGGATAGTGGACACCGCAAGGAAAGAGATGGGATAATATATCTGAAATTGCCGTTGAAGGAGTGGAGTTCAATCCCAATAATGCCTGCATTCCCAGTCAGTGAAACATTTCTGCCAAAAAGAATTGCAGTGATAGGAGCAACTAAATCCAAAATACAATGAAACAAGTCCAAAATATCACAAGATCAAATCACAAATGGACTTGCAAAATCTACGATTTAAGAAAATACATTCAAACTGTACTCTCAGACACCTGTTTGGTAGATCATCAAGGATTTCAAACACCAAATTCACAGGTATAGGTATCAATCATTGAGTACAGGATGAAACTTGAAAAGTGCTCTAAGTGCTCTAAATGAATTCTTATAAATCAATACTTTAAATAAATAATAACAACACACTTATCTTAGTGATGTTATAGTGGTATCAAAACCCTACGGGGACCCATTTCACCATTCGGCTTCTTCAGGGGTCAGAGTTCTAAAACAAATATAAATGTACCAATCATTAAAACTCTCTTAAATCGATTTAAAAGGAAGGACTTCCTGTGCAAAATTAACATTAAAACATGCATTAAAATGTGAAAGATTGTGGACAAAGTACATATTACTTACTTAGTTGTTGACTCGGTTTTACGAGGCAAAATGGCGCTAGCACCCGGCGAACGCCAGCGCATGCGCTTTTAAAGGGAACTCTAGACCCGATTCTAAAGAACTCAGCGCATGCATGAATGAAGGAACCATTAATTAAATGTCAAATTGATATATGAAGTATTAAAAGTTTTAGATGAATTTTTAGAAAAAGTTTTTAGAAAAAGATTTTTAGAAAAAGACTGTCCAATCGACATTGTTGTTTAATCCATTAGGTGTCAAGGTCTGAAGTTTATAGATCCAATGGATCTCTTTTTGTGACAAACGTTTCTTCCTGTCTCCCCCTCTCATATTACATTCTTCTTTATCAATGCAAAAGCATTTAGTTCCTCAAATTTATGTTTTGTAATAGAGCAATGCTCTACCAAAGGAACTGTAATTCCTTTAAATTAGATTTATGCTTTAAATTAGATTTATGTTCTGTTATTCTGGTTTTAAACTGTCTGGTTGTCATACCTATATACATTCTTTTGCAGGGACAAATAATGATATAAATTACATGATCAGAAGAACAAGTCAAAAATGTATTGATGTAATATGTTTTTCCATCTCGAGGATTGATGAAATAATTTTGAGATACTGTTAAAGCACAAATGCTACAGTTACCACATCTGTGGAAACCTATGGGTAACAGTCCCTTGTTAAATTGGTCAATTGTTGAATCACTCTCTGTAATTTGTTTGTGGGGTTGAAAAGCAAAGATTCATATACATTAGTGTCTCCCAGTTGTCTCATGATTTCCCTCTGATATTTGTCAGTGTCTTGAACTACCACCGCTCCTCCTTTGTCAGCCTTTGTGATAGTAATGGCGTGATCTTTAGAGAGTGTTTTCAAAGCTTGTCTCTCTTCTCGATTAAGATTGTTATAACTATATGTATGTTGATTATTATTCTTCCAAGTCTCAACATCTTTTAAAACACATTGTTTAAAGGATTGTACGATGGGGTCTACTGGTATTGGAGGATACCATAAACTCTTAGGTGGTATAATGGTATGATCATATGTAGAGGGAACATCATAGAAAAAAATTTTTAATTGTAGTTTCCTTATCAGTTTTTCTAAATCTATATGAAACCCAAGGATAAAACTTTTACCTCAACAGGAGAAAGCACTTTGGTGGAGATGTTAACTACCACTGGACAAGAGGAAGGGGTGCACAATGCCAGAGACCCAACACCCGGTCCCAAACAAGGAGAAACTAGTGATAGTTAACATCTCCACCAAGGTGCTTTCTCCTGTTGAGGTAAAAGTTTTATCCTTGGGTTTATCCTTTGTACCTTCCACTTTATTCAATGATGTCCAGTTTCATATAGATTTAGAAAAACTGATAAGGAAACTACTGATAAGGAAATTTTTTTCCATGATGTTCCCACAGACATAAACTATCCTTCCCCTCTCTACACGGCATCCTCCACGCAGGTAAACTGGGTAGATCCCTCCTCTCCAAAATCACCGGCCACTGTCCCGCTGCGGAACCTGGACTCCCTCCAACTATTCCGAAAACAACTGAAAACCTGGCTTTTCTCTAGCATATAATAATCTCTTCTCCTGATTACATCCCCTCTTTTTATGCTTTGTGAACTCTTTCTCTTCTCTCTTCCCATATTTTTTAAAACTCTGTAAACCGTGTCGAGCTCCACTTCAGTGGAGAAGATGCAGTATATAAACCTAAGGCTTAGTTTAGTTTAGTTTAGTCTTAATAAGTGTTAATTGAAAGTTAGACGTAGCTAGACGTCAGCTAGATGTCCAGGAAAGATAGACACAGGGGAGACGTCTAAGTAAAGCATACTCGCGTCTAAGTGTGTAGACGTGGGTGTAACATGGGCGTAACATGGGCGTGGTTATGAGAAGGCACTACTTAGACGCTACTTAGGCGGCAGACGCGTCTAAACATTGTCTACAATGTAGGTGTAGGAAATGCTGGTCTAATGTGGTTTTTGCTTCATTTCAATGCAGTTTCAACTTTCATAATTCCGGCTCCCCATTAGATGTGACTTAGACGTCCTTTGTGCTTTTGCAATTATAATTCCAATAGCGAGTTTGAATAAGTATTTTTCATCTTTTCTCTGTCCTAATATATTTAATGACACCATATCAATAGAGCACATTATATTGCATGGATAACAAAGTACATTTCTGCCCAAACAATAATATAATTTACTCATTTCTGAATAATAGAGCTATCTTTAATTGAAGCCAATTTAAATTGTTGCAAATGTTGTATATCCACCTGCATTTGCTTGGCTTGGCCTGTATACTCTAACTTCATAGATTCAACTGACCCAGTCAATAATTCCAGTTTCTCATTTAGTTTTGTTACCTCTTCAGTTGATTTTTCAATTTTTCCTTCCATCCTCTGCAGCAATTGCCAGATGCTATTCATGAAGACCTCCATCTGGGAGAGGGAAAGATCCCCTCTCTCTGCTGTTGTTTCCATCTGCCGTTCCGCCGACAACGCTGTGCCCTCGCCAGGAGACCCCACGCTTTCACTTCCGGAAGCGTGTGTCTCTCGCCACAGCGTTTCGGCTGTTGCCGGACACGGAGGCGTCATGGGAGCCGAAGGAGACAACGATGTCTCAGTGCCCGAAAGGGCCAATGACTCCCTCCCATCACCGCCCAACGCCGAGCTCTCCACTCCAGCCTGTGTGAGTGCCGGAGAAGGCACGAAGAAACGGTCCATCGTCTGCTGAATCGGGGTGGACGTCAGGGCCGACGAGGCAGAGACCCTAAGCACCCCTTTCCTTTTAGAAGGCATCGATATAAGGTATTAATGAAAATGCAGGCTAGGAGCTTGTTAACAGCGTCTCTCGCAGCTCCTCTACATCGTCGCCATCTTGGTCACCTCAATTTACTCATTTCTATTTAAAAAGAACCCCCTTTATTTCTCAACAAACAGCGCTGCAATCAGCTCTTTTTTGAAAGCAAAGAAAGAACAGGAAACACATATCATTATTGCACACATTACTTCATTTCTCAGCACTTAAAAAGAGAAAAAACAGATATACACCTTAACATTCATTTTCCCTCATTGCAAAATGGAGCTCTTCAGCTGCACAAAGCTGACCTCATTGTGACATCATCAAGCTGCACCTTCAAGGTAGTATGCCACAATTAAAAGATGCGCTGGGTGTAGACAAAACCTTCACCTTCCAAGCAGCCAAGATGAACCCATGGATCGGCCAAATGATTCTCGAGGCTCCCACTTACCTTGACTTCAGAAAAACACTCAAAACTTATCTATTCAACAAACAAGCCCCCTAACGCCTCCTCTCCGGAATTACCTGGCCACACGCCCGACCCTTTCCCCCCTTTACTGATCGCTGTCTTCCAGCTCACTTACCCTCCTCCTTCTTCATCAGCCAAGTTCGGCTAAAGTTATTGTAAATCCAATAAATTGTGATAAATCGGCCCATTCGGCCCGCCCCCCCCCCCCTCTATTGACCGCTTTCTGCCCTCTCTACTTCCCACTTCTGCTCCTTCAGCCATGTCCGGCTGAAGATGTTGTAAATCCAATACACTGTTTGTAAATCCAATACATTGTTTGTAAATCCAAGACATTGTTTGTAAATCGGCATGTCAATGCGGATCCTAATGTAATTGTTGTGAACCGCCTAGAACTCAATGGGCATGGCGGTATATAAAAATAAAATTATTATTATTATTATTATTAGAACTCACAATCTCTGTACGACTAGCACAGCATATTTACCCATAGAGCTACAGCATCTTCTCCATCTCACCGCCCTTTCATATCATACTTGACTGATCTGCCTATGTATCATCTCATTAGATATCATGTCACATTCAACACAAAGAAAGCATATCTGGCTCACCATGTTAATGTTCCATGTATATCATCTCATGCTCCCCGGTTCAAATCCCACCCTCAGCATCCCTCTTTGCTGTTGTTCATCAGCATTGTGCATCAGATACATTCATCTGTCCCTGTGTCTTTCTTCTTTTCTTTCTGTCTGTCTCCCTTCCTCCCTCTGTCTGTCTGTCCAAAGCAGCATTCCCTCCCCCTCCATTTCCCTCCCCCCACACCAGTTCTCTGTGCAGCTGCATTAGCATTTCCTCTACCCCCCTTTCCCTTCCCGCGGTCCCGATTACAAAGCTGGTGATTCCAGCAGCGTGTGCAGCAGTCTCCACATGCTGCTTCGGGTCCTTCTACTGCCCTGATTTACTCTGGCACATCTCTGATGATACTTTTGGGTTTGACATTAGAAAAATTGAGCTTGCGTTCGATCAGAACAGCACTTTTGGACTCCACTTCACATGTATTCAACCATACTTGGGAATATGGGTTTGGGGGTCAGTGAAAGCAGTGCTTTAAACCATTGAGCTACCATTCTTTTATCTCAGCCTACTGTGAGATGATAGCTAAGCTGATTTTACCTTAGCAGTTCACTAAGGTATGATATGACAGGGGAGCCAGAGACACTAGAGCGAAATGTGCTTTAGCTCAGTGAGTAAAAGTGCTGTACTGATCTTCTGGGGGTTGTGGATTCAACTCCTGGCCTGTCTTTTACTTGTGGCATTCTAGCTTCCAGGTACACCTTGATGATGCTTTCCACTTCTTATAGGAGTTGATTATAACATTACTGTACAACTTTCTGTGTAGCAGAAAAATAAACTTTCCCCTCTTCCATGCTAAGAATTTGAGTTCAACTCATCTTATATTTCTCCTTTTAAACATGGCATACTTTGTTAGTTTTTATAATATTAAAGTATACAATTCTGAAATCATGAAGAAAAAATATACAAAACAGCAGTGTTTTGTCTCCTAACTGCCTATAAGAAGCGGTATAAGCAAATCAAAATTGCTATTGTACGGTTTGTTATCTAGCACCTTCAAGGTATTATGCCACAATTAAAAGATGTGCTGGGTGTAGAACTCACAACCTCTGTACGACTAGCACAGGAGTTTAACTTATAGACCTACAGCAGCTTCTGTTTAGATGGATTTCACCGCCCTTTCATATCATACTTGACTGAGCTGCCTATGTATCATTTCATTAACTATCATGTCACAGTAAGCACAAAGAAAGCATTTCTGGCTCACCAGGTTAATGCGCTGTGTACATCTTCTCAAGCTCCCTGGTTCAACTCCCACCTTTGCTCATTTTAATAAGGTCCTAACAGCTTCCTATTAGCTCTTATAACAGGGTCTACATGGTGGACTTTGCCATCTGTAATGTGCACATTTCCTTTTCCAGGCAAACCTATTTTCTCCTTACCATGGCTAGGACATCCTAAGCTGTGATGAGAGGAAACCATTCCTCTGTCAGCAAGATGGCATTTGTGGCTCACCTAGTTAATGTGCTCTATTATGCCTTGTCCATCTTCTCAAGCACCCTGGTTCAAATCCCATCCTCACCTTCCCTTTTTTTTCATAGCATCCTAACAGCTCTCATAAGTGGTGGAATTTGCTGTTTCTCATCAGCATTCTGCAGCTACAGGTGAATGAGATACTTTCATTTGCTCCCAACTACAAGCCATTCTAGTAGGAATGTGTTTCTTTTGATGCAATATAGGCATTGGCCAACAGCTATGAGTTAAATCACACTTCAGAGGGCTTGGACAGGTGTTCAAGGATGATACATGTGGTGAGATGGATCCTACACACATTAGTATTGGTAAATGCAGTTTGGCTTGACAGTTAGTGGGGGGATGTTGGGGTGGGGGAGCATGAGAGAGAACAGGTTGCATTAAAAATTAGACAATGGCTGCAGATAATAAAAGCTGAAACAAAATATATTTAAGTAAAGGCATGGCTAAAAAGTTACCAGTTTTCCTGCCTGAAAAATTAATATAAACTATTTGCTAACCTTACTCAAGACTTGAACCCCTGATGTATGGAAGATAAAAGCAGTGCCTTAAGGCACAGAATTATAGAGGGAACTTTGTTTAAAACATAGAATTGCAAGGTGCAGCCAGCTTTTCAAGCTACCTATAGAACACGTTCAAACACACACCCATAGGACAACCAATGAGGTGTGGTGGGCGTGGTTAAGTAGGTATAAGAAGGTCCAAATTACAGGCAAGTTAAAATCAGTTGAGGAATGGTTCTCTATACTAACTTATTGTTAACAATAGGTTGGGTGTGTTGTGGGGGGGGGGGGGACACTGCCATTCAGTGGACATCCAATCAGTGTACATGGTTCAGGTGTAAAACTCCTAATGAGTGCCTAATGGATTAGGCATCTTTATTATATAAAGGGGTCAGCTGTAGCTGTTTTTTTTTTAATAAGGAGTCCAAAGGTCTGTTAGCACTTCTGTTACTTCTAGGTGTGTGTTGGAGACTGATGTGACATTCTGCCACAACTTCAGTGTTTAATTTTGGAGACATAGGTCTTTGTAACATGTTTCTCTCTATTCTTAATTTCAGGTTGACTATGTTCATCACCCCAGTGTGTTTGCCAGAGACCAGAAGAGCAGCTCAGCACACCAACTTGCATCTGGCCAAACAGTTGTAGATGAGAAAGCTATATGGTAACCTTTATTTGCTTACTCTACTATTCTTCACTTGACTGTTAGAACTATACCTGAGGTACACCTGAGTCACTCTTCTGATGAGAGAAATAAATGTTCACAAAGCTAACATGTTTCACTCTTTTTTATTCTCTTCACACAGGTGTCCTTGATGACTTTCAGGGACAATAGTAAATTGATGATAATTTAGGCCTTATAGAACATCATGCCATGCATTCCTGCTGTTATATGCAGTCACTAGTCTTTAAGCCCGTTACATTAACGGGTGCTAGAATAGATGTGTCTTTGTTTCTTTATCTCTCTCCTTGGCTGCTGTCTGTATCCTTCTGTCTCCCCCCCCCCCCCCCGCCCAAAGAAGCCCCCTTTCCCTCTCCCTAACTGTCTCTTCATGGTCCTCTTCTGTCTTCCCCCCCAGAGCAAAACTATCTGTCCCCAGCACAGTGTGGCCTTGTGTTTTTCCAAGAGGCCAGAGCTCAAGTACCAACAACTAAAATAGGTGAGAATGATGTCAGGCAACCTTTCTTTGCCCTTGTGATTAATTATCTACACTTTTTTTCCCTTCACAGGTATTTAATGAGACAACGGTACAAGGGTGAGTGTTAAGCTCTCTTTTACAAAGAGAAATTAACCAATCAACTCTTCATTGTCTCAATCCATCTTCCTATCTCTTCATCTATCTCATTGAACTGGAGCTGCTAATATTCCACTTACATGCTGTTTTCCTGGACTATCAAATTAAAATCTTATACCATTTTTCACCTTGTGCTTATATATTTTTAGATTATACATATCAGGGCCTATATATCAATACTAAGTCACCTTGTTCTTATTTTTAGAGGGAATGGCAAGGCCAATTCAGCACTACCTCCAAAGAGAAACCCACACAGGAAACCTATAAACCAATATAAACTTTTTTAATTAAATATAAAATATGTTTTAAAACTTTGAAAACAAAACTATATACAAAGGGGAAAAGAGGGATGGAAAAGAGAGGGTAGGTGAACCCCCAAGAGCAGCTTGAGCTACCTCAGGAGAATTTGAGAGGTATCAAATAGGCCAGTCATTGAGAGGACGGTGGCACATGGGTGGACGCATGCCCTCCCTCCCCATCCTGGAGTCCCTGGGCATGCTCAACCCTAGCCAGCCGTTCCCTCAATGACTGGATCTCCTGAATTAGGGTGACCAGGGCTTCCTCTATCATTCTCAACCTCTCCAACACAGCCCCTAATCCTGGAACTGTCTGGGTTGGAGAGGTTGAGGGTGCATGGAGGAGGCCAGCCTCCTCCTGAGGCTGTTCATGCTGCTCTGGGGGGGAGCCAGAGAGGAAAGGGGATGGGGTGGAGTCTAAAAATAGAAGGGGTGGAGAGGAGGGGGAAGGGGTGTGGAAGGGGGAAGGGGTGTGGGATTGCTGGTCTCTGGGCAGTGCCCTTATCCAGGCCTCGCCCTGGGCTTTGGCCTCATCAGCCTCCCATCTCCCAGGCCTTTTCCTCTGCCACCGGAGCCTTCCCCTCCTCAGCCTCCATGGCCACCTCATGGCCGGCTCCTGGACTCTCAGCGGGTGTTGGTGCAGCTGCTGCTTCGTCTAGACATGAAGGAAACAGGATACCATCAGGTAGGTGAAGTAAACTTTTGAACATGGCATTCTTTTTACTGCTTTCTTTCCTTGAAATATTAATAAAACTGCAAAACATGCACCTCCTAAAAGGAACTTTATAAACATTTGGGAGACAGGCAATACCCGGTGACGTCTGCAAGCCCTGCTGCTAGCTCTACTTGTACCGAAGCAGTGCCTTTTTGTGAGGAATGAGACATAATCTTAAAGTCTTGACAAAAGACAATGAGTTCTACTAGATTTCTACTATTACACCTTGCCCACATTTGGCCATGAAAGAGAGAGGGCGGGAAATTGCAGTCCTTGACATCTCCTTGTAGACAAGGTTTTCAGGATATGCACGAGAGATTTGCATACCAAGAAGGCAGTGCAGGCAAATTTCTCTCATGCATATTGTTTTTGATGAGGCCAAATCTTTGGACACTAGTGTTATAGCCCGTTACATTAACGGGTGCTAGAATATATGTGTGTCTGTATTTCTTTCTCTCTCCTTAGCCGCTTTCTGTATTTTGGCTGTCCACCTATTCTCCCTTCCTTTTACCTTCCCTGTGTACACCCACCACCCCTTCACTGCTCCCCTTATCCAGCAGCAGTCCTTCTCCCTTTTTTTCTCCCCCTGTTCAGCAGCACCTCTTTCCTGTCCCCCTATCCAGCAGAGGCCACCCTTCCTTTTTCTTCCCCCCCATCTCTTCCACTGTCCAGCAGCACCCCTTACCTCGCATCTGCCCTCCAGCCGCCTCAAGCCAACATCCGGGAGACAGTGAGGAGATCCATGTGCATACGTGCAATTAAATTTGGAGCTTCGGTCTGGCCTGCTCCCTGCTCGCCTTCCCCTATTGTATTTTTTAGTTGAAGGACGTGGCGGTGGCTCCTCTCATGATCCCCACCTGCGTTGGAAGTCCGACGCAGGCAGGGATCATGAGAGGAGCCGTCGCCGCCGCGTCCTTCAACTAAAAAGTACAATAAGGCGAGCAGGGAGCAGGCTAGACCGAACAACAAATGGTAAATAGAACCCTAAGCGCGCATGCGCACTCCTACCTGCGGGGCCCTACAGCTCATGGAAAACGGGATTACGCGGTGGGAGTGCGCATGCATGGCTTAGGGTTTTATTAAATTAGATGATTTCATGAAAAGGTTATGTCTACTGTGCTCACTGAATGGTTTCCAATATTATTACTCACCAGCTTGAGTGGCAAGTTCACGCCGCACCCCCCTGGAGAAAGGCCTGCTCCTCCCATCTCAGGAGCCGGCCATGTTTGCGTAGGTCCTCCATCTGCATAATGGAGAAAGAGAGGGGGAGAGAGAGGATGAGTGTCATATTGCAGTGTGACCTAACTGTCTTATTTATGTCTTGACCTCTATAACACAGAAAAATGGGTGACAAGATTTGCTGGCCTTCAGTGATAATAGGATAGGGAGCACACATGGATGTTAGCAGGCCACAATGCTGCGGCCTGGGCTATAGGAAGCAACATGAATAAATTTAAGTTTGTACACCATTATGGCAATAGTTTAAATAAATGCATTCAGGCTTCTTCTCTTATCCTGGTGTGCCAATTAAATGGGTTGGCTAGGATGAGGAGCAGCAGCATGGTTATGAACTTACAAGCTCAAGGTGCTGAGGGTGTGCTGGGATATATTGCTGTATACATATGGCAAAGAGAAATTACAGGTACATATATGTAATCAGGCAGGCACACTTGAATATTTCAATAAGTTTGTACTATAAATGAGCTGTTTGGATTCACTTACATGTGGCACAAAGATTAAAAGGTGTACTTTATGAATGACCATGATTAAGAACTGGAGGTTGTAAATTCACATCCCACTCTGCCACCTTTGGGGGGAGAGGTTTAAAAAGAAAACAATATTCTGTACAGTATTTTTACTTTATTCTTTGATCACTTGAATATGAATACAGTGGTACCTCGGTTTACGAGTGCACCGGTTTGCGAGTGTTTTGCAAGACGAGCAAAACATTCGCAAAATCGGCGCCTCGGAAACTGAGCGCGCTTCGATTTGCGAGCACCCCCCCTGCGAACCCGCACCCTCCCCCCGCGATCCGGCACCCCCCCCCCGCTGCCATCGGGCACCCCCCCGCCGTGACATGAGGTTCCCCCAACCCACTCGAACCCTCTTCTTACTTTGCTGTAGCCTCCGCAGCGGCACCGGCACCAGCATGTCCTGTGCGTGGTGCCGGTGCCTGAAGATCTGCTTCCTGTTCTGGGCCTTGAGCATGTGCGCATGCTCAAGGCCTGAGAGTTCACATCGAACGTGAACTCTCAAGGCCTAGCACAGGAAGCAGATCTTCAGGCACTGGCACCACGCTCAGGACATGCTGGTGCTGGTGCCGCTGCAGAGGCTACAGCAAAGTAAGAAGAGGGTTCGGGTGGGTTGGGGGGACCTCAGGTCGCGGCGGGGGGGGTGCCCGATGGTGGCAGAGGAGTGCGGATCGCGGGGGGGAGGGTGCCGGTTCACAGGGGGGGCCTTCGGGGGGAGCAATGCCGGTTCTCGTGGGGGGGGAGCAGCCCTGCTGGCCTCGGGAGGGTGGGAACCTATCAAAGCGAGTTTCCATTATTTCCTATGGGGAAACTCGCTTTGATAAACGAGCATTTTGGATTACGAGCATGCTCCTGGAATGGATTATGCTCGTAATCCAAGGTTCAACTGTACTTACATTCCTGGGAAAGGATGTCAGTCTGTTGTACCTCCTGGTCAGCCGCTCCCAGCCGATACTGGAGGAAGGTTCTCTTCCGACCTTCCACCTTAAAAAAATGATGTTCCTTCAGGAGGAACAGGCTTGCTAGGATCCTGGAGTCAGCTGTGGTAAAGTTGGGGCTTCTTCTAGCAGCCATGTTTTGCAAAATGAACTGCGTTGTAAAAATTGGCGATTCTGTGACGTCACAATGCTGAAACAGCATGACATCACTCGGCACCGCTTAGGCGTGCTTATAGATCCGCAATGACGCTGATCGCAAAACGCAAAGGATGCCGTTTTTCCGCATACGATGCCTATGCGGAACAGAGTGAAATTTATAATGGCACATGGATTCTAATGAAAGTTACCCTGTGAGAATGATTTACATTCCATTCATTCGTCTTTCAGATTACACATTACTTCTTTTAATAAGACTTACAAGATACAGACCAATCACATCTCATTTTCATCTCAAACAGCACATTAGCAATACCAGATGCAAAACATTAGAAAAATTGAGCTTGCGTTTGATCAAAACAGCACCTTTGGACTCCACATCACATGTATTCAACCATACTTGAGAATATGGGTTTGGGGGTCAGTGAAAGCTGTGCTCTAAACCATTGAGCTACCACTCTTTTGTGTTAGCTAACTGTGAGATGATAGCTAGCTAGCTAAGCAGATTATACCTTAGCACATCACTAAGGTATGCTATGACAGGGGAGCCAGAGACACTGGAGTGAAAGGTGCTGTAGCTCAGTGAGTAAAAGTGCTGTACTGATCTTCCGGAGGTTGTGAGTTCAACTCCCAGCTTGTGTTTTACTTGTGGCATATCTACCTTCCAGGTGCACCTTGATGATGCTTTCCACCTCTTATAGGAGTTGATTATAACATTACTGTACAACTTTCTGTGTAGCATGAAAACGAAACTTCCATGCTGATAATTTGAGTTCAACTCATCTTATATATCTCCTTTTAAACATGACATATGTTGTTAGTTTTTATAATGTTAAGGTATACCATTCTGAAATCATGAAGAAAATATATATAAAACAGCAGTGTTTTGTCTCCTAGCAGACCTCATTGTGAGATCATCAAGCCACACCTTGAAGGTAGTATGCCACAATTAAAAAGATGTGCTGGGTAGAACTCACAACCTCTGTATGACTAGCATAGGCTTTTAACCCATAGAGCTACACCAGCTTCTATTGAGATGCATCTCACTGCTCTTTCATATCATACTTGACTGACCTGCCTATGTATCATCTCATTAGCTATCATGTCACACTTACCTCAAAGAAAGCATTTCTGGCTCATCAGGTTAATACGCCTGGTCCAACCTCTGAAGGTCACCGGTTCAACTCCCACTCTTATCATCCATCTTTTTCACAGCTACCTATTAGCTCTCAAAGGAGACTTTGCTGTTTTCATCATTAGGGTTAGGGTTAGGGTTTTATGCTGCAGGAGTATGTGTTGGGGTGGGGCAGGGGGGTCTAGGATGACAGAGAACAGGCTGCTGAGAATTGTTTTATTTTTGCTTCTGTTCATTCTAGTTGTTATTCTCATGGAGACCACCTTCTCGCACAGCATGGATGGCAGCGGTGCCAGAAATGCCAGGAGCGGTCCAGGGCGACTTGAGGTGGGTTGAGGCAGCTGGCGTCAGTGCAGGCAGCATCGGAGAGAATCCCTCGAGGCGGATGTCGGTCGCCACGGCTGTCGGTGGCTTCAGACTGCAGTGGCTGTTGGCAGTGGCAAGCTGCGGCGGCAGATGGCTGTGGCCTGGCTGGAGAACGAGGAGGAGCTGCAAGAGCTCCACAGGGGGAGGAGGTGAGGAGAGAGAGACAGATGGGAGGATGAGGGAAAGGGGGGTAGGTGAAACGCTGCTGCTGCTGCTGCAAAGGGAAGTTTTGTGGGTTAAGGGAAATGGAGGGGGAGGGAATGCTGTTGCTGTGGCTGCTGAACAGGGAAGTGGTGGGAGAGAAATGCTGCTGCATAGAAGGCAGATAGAAAGAAAAGAGACACAGGAAGACAGACAGACAAAGGGGGCTAGGAAGAGAGACAGAAATAAAGAGACACAAACATATATTCTAGCACCCGTTAATGTAACAGCCTAGAAAACTAGTTATGTATATTCTCACAATACTAACATATGTCACATTTCCCCCCCACCCCTCACAGGTATATAGGTTTTAGAAGATTTAATGAGACAACAGATCCACAATGACGCTGATCGCAAAACGCAAATAATGCCGATTTTTCGCATCCAACGCCTATGTAAAACAGAACAATACTTACAAATTTATACTTCACTAGTCTTATAGCCCGTTACATTAATGGGTGCTAGAATATATGCGTGTGTGTTTGTCTTTATTTCTTTCTCTCTCTCCTTAGTCGCTTTCTATATTTCTGTCTTTCTTTTTCCTTGGCTGTCCACCACCATCCCTTGCCTGCTTCCCCTGTCCATTCTCCCTTCCTTTTACCTCCCCTGTGTCCACCACCACCCCTTCACTGTTCCTCTTATCCAACAGCAGCCCTTCTTCCTTTGTTTTATGCCTCTCCCCAAAGTGTTATGAAGTGGCCACTTATTCTCATGCTGATATTTTAAGGCAGAAATGGCACGCCTGTCAGCCTTGCATACTTTTCTAAACCAAACAAGTGATGGCTCTCACCCAACGGCAAAAGCGACAGACACCTCAGCTAAAAGAAGCCCTCTCCGGGTTCTAGAATTATATGTCTGTCTCTCCCTCCTGCTGTCTTTCTTTCTGTCTGTCTCTCTCCCTGGCCCCCTTTGTCTGTCTTTCTGTGTCTCTCCCTGCCCCTGTGTCTTTCTTCTTTTCTTTCCGTCTCCCTTTCTATCTATCTGTCTGTCTCTCTCCCTGACTGCTAGTCCTTTTGATGTTGGGAAACAGTAGTCAGATAGGTGTTCCACTAAATCCACATGATTCTCTACCTGCTCAACTGTCCTGCCAATCTCACTCAATTCTTGGCAAATCTCTATCAAAGCAGCCTCATAGGTACCTCTTTCATTTCAGATTTTAGGGCACAGAATCAGAAAATGAAATCATTTTTAATGACCTCATCATCACTGAAAATGCGGGATAAATCATTGTCCTCTTCAGAGTCGGACTGCCTCGATGTCATTTTATCAGGCCGCTCAACTTCTCTCCCAGCGTTTTCCGGTCACTTGCTTTTTCAACAACGCATTTGAATTTCTGAAGGAACCTTAGTGAGCCGGGGGATGAAGGTCACCTCAGCCTCGCGCCTCAGATGAAAAAGTTCATTTTTTAGGGACCGTGTAAGCTGATCAGGGACAGCCTTCAGCGGCTCAGAGCCCTCCTCCCGGCTGGGCAGAAGGAGGAGGCTTTGGCGGTGGTGGTTTTGGCGGTGAGTGAGGGCGGGAGGGGGGAGTCGTCGGCTATGCCATGTGTCTACGACTTGCCTGGCCACTGCATTTATACTCCTGATGGCCATGGACCTACTGAACACAGATCAGAGATCATGGAAGCACGCAGGTAAGTGCGCATGCGCGGCTAGGATTTTATTATATAGGATACAGACCTATCGCATCTCATTTTCATCTCAAACACATTAGCAATACTACACACAATACATTACAAAGTTGAGCTAGCGTTTGATAAAAAAACAGCATAATTTGACTCCGTGTTACATTTATTCAACCATACTAAGAATATGGGTTTTGCATCCGTAACAGCAGTGCTTTAAACCATTGAGCTACCAGTCTTTTGTCTCAACTAACTGTGACATGATAGCTAAGCAGATTATACCTTAGCACATCACTAAGGTATGCTATGACAGGGGAGCCAGAGACACTGGAGTAAAAGGTGCTGTAGCTCAGTGAGTAAAAGCGCTTTACCGATCTTCTGGAGGTTGTGGGTTCAACTCCCAGCTTGTCTTTTACTTGTGGCATATCTACCTTCCAGGTGCACCTTGATGATGTCACAATGAGGTCAGCATTGTGGTGCTGGCTACTTCCTCTTCCTATGAACTAGAAGCCACATTCAGGTCTGATCTGTGTTTTTATTCTTTTTTTGAAGTTGGGACAGTGTAAGTTATGGGATTTACCTTTGGTCTGAAGAATGAGATGATTGTAGCAATGTTTTAAGACCAGGAGAGTGTTATTTAGAGCAAGATATCACTTCTAAACTATCCTCGCTCAAATAATGTCTCTGGGAAATCCAGAGAAAGCTCATTGGATGACTTAGGGTGCCTTTCCTGCCAGTCTTTCTGGAACTTAAACTAAGTTTATCAGAAGTCTATATGGTGTTCAAAGTCCTATCCTTTCCACTTCTAATAGGAGGTGAGTATAACATTACTGTACAACTTTTTCTGTAGCATACATCTACAGTTTCCCACCTTCCATACTGATAATTTAAGTTCAACACCCATTTGGTACGTTTCATCTTCTAGTTCTCCTTTTAAACATAACATATTTTTTTAGTTTGTATTAATGGTAAACTCTACAATTCTGAAATCATAAAGGAAAAAGATACAACACAGCAGTGTTTTCCGTCTCCTAGCAGAATTAACTGCCATTCCCTACCTATAAGGCGTAGCATAATCAAATCAGTTCGTTGTCTAGCACAGCGGTTAGCATGTCATCCTTTTCAATATACTCACTGATATTCCCAGATCAACTCCCACTAAAACTAATATATTACAAAAATATATAGACTGTGTTTTGATTATCCTTTTAATCATCCTATACTTAGGGTTAATTATGTGAAAGCTTACAATGCTGAAATAATGATAAATCAGTAAAGAGTACTTCTTTATATATATATATATATATATATATATATATATATATATATAAACCATCGTAGGGACGTCTATCTGGCGTCTAAGAACGGCCATGTACAGACGTCTAGATGACGTTTCAAAAGCTGCGTCTAACTTGCGCTCAGCGTCTATACAAACGTCTAGGACACGTCTAAGTATCCCTAATTGGTACTTGCGCTTACTGGGCGTCTAAAGCACGCCTAAGTTTAGACGCACTATAGAGAATTTACTCCTTAGTGCTTCCAAACGGGGAAAGTGTTTCTGATGTTACAGTGGGTTTTCATCTGGCATCCAGTGATCACTGCATGGGACAGTTTAATATTAAGATGGGTTTAGAGAGGGCTCATTCAAAAGCAAAGGCTCTAGACTTTTTAAAAAACTAACTTTGTTTGGGTGGGGGATTACATCAAGAAATTGTCTTGATGGGAACATCTGGAAGGAATGGAAATGCAGTGAACATCTGAAAAGAGTAATTGTAATAGCAACAAAACTTTTTGTGAGGCAAGTAAGTAAAAGTAAGAGAAAAAGAAGGCCACTTTGTTTCTCAAACGTAGTAGCTGAGAAGGTAAGGAATAAGAGGTTAGCTTTCATAAACTACAAAAAAATCACAGAAAGCGGAAGACAGGCAAAAATATCTGGAAAGGTTAAGAGAGGCTGGTCGTGTAGTCAGAAAACAAGACTTTTTTAGATATGTTAGAGATAGGAAGAAGTGCAAAAGTGGCATTGTGAGACTCAAAGGTGAAGTGGAGAAACATGAGGAAGCTAATAAAGAAAAGGCTGAATTGCTTAACCAATATTTCTGTTCTGTATTCACGGCTGAAGCACCAGGAGCGGGACTGCAGAAGACAAACATGAATAGGGATGGAGGTGTGGTAGACCTTGATCAGTTTTCAGACGGTTGTGTTTATGAGGAGCTAGCTAAAATAAAGGTAGACAAAGTGATAGGGCCAGATGATATACATCCTAGGGAGATGAAGGAACTTAGGGAAGTTCTTGTGGCTCCATCGGGAGTGGTACCAGAGGACTGGAGAAGAGCGGATGTGGTCCCTCTCCACAAAAGTAGAAGTAAGGAAGTAGAGAATTACAGACCGGTAAGTCTGACTTCTGCGGTAAGCAAATTAAAGGAAACACTTTTAAAACTGAAAATGGTGAAGTTTCTGGAATCCTGTGGATTACAGGACCGGAGGCAACATGGATTCACTAGAGGTAGGTCTTGTCAGACAAATCTGAATTGGATAGAGAGCGTGTAGATGTGGTGTATTTAGATTTTAGCAAAGCTTTTGACAATGTTCCACATAGACGTCTAATAAATAAACTGAGTGCCCTCAGGATGGATCCCAAAGTGATGGGCTGGGTCAAAAAATGGTTTAGTGGAAGGTGACAGAGGGTAGTGATAAATGGAGATCGCTCAGAGTAAAGGGATGTTACCAGTAGTGAGTCTTAACGTTCTGTTCTTGGGCCTGTTCTTTTAAACATTTTTATAAACGATATTGCTGAAGGGCTGTCAAAGTTTTCAAGTTTATTTAATCTTTGATATACCATTTATCAAAAACATACCTAAACGGTTTACAATTATCAGAATATTGTTAAGATAAAACATAAACTTAAAAGTAAAATGTGAAGGGGCAATAGAACAAATAGACTTACTGGAACAAAAAGGAAAAATGGGAAAAGATAAGAGCTTAAATACAATGAAAAAAATAAAATCTTAAAAGGGAGGGAAGAAATGGAGGGGCTTTAACACACTAGAGTAGGGGTCGCTTCAAAAGAAACATTTCAATTCGGTACTGCCAACGGCGTAGAAGCTGTTAGGGCTCTACATGAATGGAATCAGAGTAAGTAGGCTTATTTAAAAAGGAATGTTTTTAGTTTACATTTGAATTTTTCAAGAAATGTTTCTTGTCTAAAATCTGATGGAAGGGTGTTCCATAACATGGGGGTAGTGACTGAGAAAATGGTTTTGCAGGTAGAATCGAGAAATACTTCATGAACAGAGGGGAACAGAAAATAGATTTTGAGTAGTAGAATGCAGATTCCAGGAAGGGGCATATGGAATAAGAAGTTTATCAATAAATGCGGGTGAATTGGACTGCTTGATTTTAAATGTTAACATAAGTATTTTGCAAGTGATGCAATGAAGAATGGGTAGCTAGTGAGCTTTAAGCAAGAGAGGGGGGGATCACATGGTCAAATTTTTTAGCTTTATAGATGAGTTTGACTGTGGTGTTGTATAATAGTTGAAGCCAGCAAATTTCCTTTTGTGTAATACCTTGATACAAGGTATTCTAGTAGTCAGTGTTGGAGATAACAAGGGAGTGAATCAGAATGTTGATAGAGGAGGGATCTAGTAAGGAAAGAACAGAACGGATGAGTCTTAGTTTGTAAAAGTATTTCTGAGTGACATTGCTGATTTGGTGATGAAAGTTAAGATCTTCATCAATAATAATTCCTAGGAGTTTGATTTTATTGTCAAGTTGGATAGTGCATGAATCAATGCTGATTGGATGGTTCAGAGTTATTTTTGGAAAAGTAGAGAAAAATGCGCCCTTGGATTTAGAGATGTTTAAGGAAAGCTTGTTTTTCCAAAGCCAAGAGCTGATCTTGTTAAGTTTATTATTGATTTCTTCTATTTCTGTTGATGTAGTAGAGTTCAGGGGGTGAAGTTGGATATTGTCAGCATATGTGAAGATACTAAAACCTATAGATTGTGCCATGGTAAGAAGAGGACTCATAAAGATATTGAAAAGGAGGGGAGAGAGAATGAAGCCTTGTGGAACGCCATAGGTTTGAGTTATTGTTGAAGATGTGGTATTATTAACTTAAACTTTGTAATTACGATTCTGAAAATAAGATGTGAACCATTGTAGTGAGGTCCCTGGGATACCTATGGACTGCAATCTGTTAAGCAGTAAGGTGGGTCAATGGAGACCTTATTTAGCGGCTACATTGTTTAGGATGGTGTTACAGTCGATGGTTTTATCCGTTTTCGACTATTGCAGTCTGGTGTTCTTGGGAGTACCAGAATCAGTCTTGGGGGTGCTTCAGGTGGTCCAAAATTCTGTGGTGCACTCTCTGTTTAAATTGGTTGTATTGGCTAAAATTAAAGGATAAGATCAGGTACAAGCTACTGGTGAATGTCTTAATGTGCTTACAGAGGATGGCCCCTAAACACCTGGTCCAGAGCATCTTGCCACATATGCTGGCTTGACTGCTCCGCTCAATTGAGCATTGTGATCTGTATGTACCATCTGTGCGGGAGTTAAGGCTTTCCTCTTCCAGAAACAGTGTCTTTCACTGCATCGCCCCATGGGAGTTGAACAATCTTCCAGGATACCTTCTCTAGCGGCAAAATGATCAGAACTTTAGGAAACTGCTGAAAAGATATCTGTTCTGTAAAATGAAATACAGGGTCTGAGTATGGCTGAGGGAGAAGTGATGACTCTTCAGTGCTGAGTTCTGGTCACAGAGGTATTGAATGGTCTGGTTTGTTTTATTTGGTTTATTGACGTCTGTTATTGAGGTATCTTGTATGACTTATGGAATTTTATATTTTGATGTATGTGTGGGTTTGGCCAGTTTGGGCCTTAAATGATATTTGTCATTGATGCGATGTGTATGTTATATGTAATTTGATTTGATATGTAAGTATGCAATTTGTTATAGTGTGTCTCTGAAGTGTTTTGTATGATAAATGTAAATTTTTATTTTGTATGTTAATATGTAACTCACCCTGGATAAGGGTGGGTGAGAAATAAACAAAACAAACAAAAGCAGATGTCAAGTCAAGTGATATTATGAGGACTGACACAGTGGTCTTGGAAGTAGCGAATGTTTGTAAGATTTGTCTCTTTGCGGATGATAGCAAAAGAGATAATGGTTACTGCAGATGGGCAGACTGGATGGGCCATTTGCCCTTTATCTGCCATCATGTTTCATATTTGTGAAGACAAAAAAAAAGGACACATGACCCCACCTACACTCTACCCATAGCCCTGTCCACTTTTTGTCCATTTCCTTGGTCCCACTACCCATCCTCTGTACCCTTTTAGTGCTTTTCTCATTCTCCCTCCTCTATCCAACCTTCCTTCCCCACAGGTACTTCTCTCTCTCTCCTTCCAACCTCTCCTGTGGATGCTGCTTTCTATTCTTCTACCCCCCCCCTTCAAAGGTGCCCCCCTCTCTTTCTCCATATAACCTCTTCTTCTACTGTTTGTTTCTGCTCTCCCATTCAGCACTACCCTAGTCCATGCTCTTTTCTACAGCACTCTCATAAGAACATAAGCAGATAAGAATAGCCATACAGGATCAGACCAATGGTCCTTCTAGTCCAGTATCCTATCCTCACAGTGGCCAAAGCAGGTCATTAATACCTGGCAAAACCACAAAAAGAAGCAAAATTCCATGCTACCAAACCAGGGCAAGCAGGGGCATCCCCCATGTCTGTCTCAATAACAGACTATGGACTTTTCCTCCAGGAAAATTAACTGCGCTTACCACAACCACTGGTAATGAGTTCCAGAGCTTAACTATTCTCTGAGTGAAAAAATATTTCCTCCTATCAGTTTTAAAAGTATTTCCCTGTAACTTGATCAAGTGATCCCTAGTCTTTGCAATTTCGATGAAGAAAAAACTCAAACCACTTCAATCATATCTCCTCTCAGCCGACTCTTTTCCAAGCTGAAGAACTCTAACCTTTTTAGCCTTTCCTCATACGAGTAAAGTTCCATCCCCTTTATCATCTGGGTTGCTCTTCTTTGAACCTTTTCTAGTTCCACTATATCTTTCTTGAGATAAGGCAACCAGAACTGAAAGCAATGCTCAAGGTGAGGTCGCACCATGGAGTAATAAAGAGGCATTATAATATTCTTAGTCTTGTTAACCATCCCTTTTTAAATAATTCCTAGCATCTGATTTTTTTTTTGGCTGCTCCTGCAAATTGGATGGAAAGTTTCAAAGTATTGTCTACGACATCTAGATCTTTTTCTTGGGTGCCAACCCTCATGGTGGATCCTAGCATCTGATAACTATAATTTGGGTTATTCTTCCCAATGTGCATCATTTTGTATTTGCCCACATTAAATTTCATCTGCCATTTGGACATTCAGAGGTCCTTTTATCAAGCTGCGGTAGGGATTTAATGCGCATAATACTACGCGTTAAACTGCCTGCCGCGCTAGCCGCTAACACCTGCATTGAGCAGGTGTTAGTTTTTTAGCTGGACGCGGGGATTAGCGCGTGATGAAATGTCCAATGCACTAACACCGCTAGCGCGGATTCATAAAAGGACATCTCAGTCTTCCAATTTCCTAATGTCTGCCTGCAATTTTTCACAATCTGCATGTGTTTTAACAACTTTGAACTATTTATTGTCATCTGCAAATTTAACCACCTCATTCGTCATTCCAATTTCCAGATCATTTACAAATAAGTTAAATAGCACTGGTCCCAGTACAGATCCCTGTGGCACTCTATTTACCCTCTTACATTGAAAAAATGGCCATTTAACCCTACATTCTGTTTTCTATCTGAACCAATTCCTAATCTACAATTTAACATTGTCTCCTATCCCATGACTCTTATTTTATCAGGAGCCTCTCAAGAGCAACTTTGTCAAAAGCTTTCTGATAGTCTAGATACACTACATCAATTGTCTCACTTTTATTGCATTTATTCACACCTTCAAAGAAGTCAAATTGGTGAGGCAAGACCTCCCTCGGCTGAATCCATGCTGACTCTGTCCCATTAAATCATATTTGTCTACGTGCTCCACAATTGTATTTTGTATATATTTTTTCCACTATTTTACCCAGCATTAAAGTCAGGCTTACCAGTCTATAATTTCCCAGATCTCCCCTGGAACCCTTTTAAAAAATTGGCGCATCATTGGCCACCCTCCAATCTTCAGGTACCATAGACAATTTTAGTGAGAGGCTACAGATCACTAGCAGCAGGTCAGCAATTTTATGTTTGAGTTCTTTTAATACCCTGAGATGTATACCTTCCAGTCCAGGTGATTTATCACTTTTTAACTTTTCAATCTGGCTTAGTACATCTTCCAGATTCACAGAGAATTTCTTTCTGTTCCTCCGTATTATCACCCTTAAAAACCATTTCTGGTTCAGGTAGATCTCTTACATCTTCTCCAATAAAGCTCAAAGCAAAGAATTCATATGGCCTTATCCTCCTTGAGCACCCATGCTGCTCCTTCTTCATCCAACGGTCCCATGGATTCTCTCACAGGGTTTTTTCTTCTGATGTACCTAAAAAAAATTGTTACTATGAGTTTTTGCCTCTTTGGCAAGTTTCTCTTCATATTCTTTCTTAGCTTTCTTTATCAATACTTTGCATCTAACTTGCCAGTGCTTATGTCTCTTCTTATTTTCTTCATTTGGATCATTTGCCCATTCTTTAAAGGCTGTGTTTTGTGCTCTAATAGACTCTCTTCATCTTTTAACCATGCCGGCTCTCGTTTTTTCTTCTTTCCACCTGTGTTAATATGTGGAATACATCTGCTCTGGGCTTCCATGATGGTATTTTTAAATAACATCTACACCTAGTTTACAATCCTAACTATTGCAACTCATCCTTTTAGCTTCTTTTTAACCATTTTCCTCATTTTATCATAGTCACCCTTTTAAAAATTAAATGTTGCTACTGTAGATTTCTTTTGCAACATCACTTGAGATAGCTCAAATTTGATCATGTTATGATCAGTTTCCCAGCGGACTCTTGTACTATGCCTTACATTCCACTACAGACCACATTGGAGGGGGAGGGGGTGCACTATATGTTAAAGAAGGAATTGAATCAAACAAAATAAACATTCTGCATAACATACCGTATTTTCACGCAAATAACGCACACCCGTATAAAACACGCACACGGGTATAGCGCGCAGAAATCACGATGATACGTACAAAAACTTTGGTATACCGCGCTCACGGGTATACCGCGCATGCTGCCCGACGCTCCTTTCGCCCGCCCTGACTTTCCGTGCGCTGTCCCGACTCTCCGTTCACCCCCCCTGACTTCCGTGCACTGTCCCCCCTTGAAGGTCTGTCCCCATCCTGAAAGCCTGATGCCCCCCCCCGACGTCCGATACATCCCTCCCCCCGAAGGACTGCCGACCTCCCCAACAATATCGGGCCAGGAGGGAGCCCAAATCCTCCTGGCCACGGCGACCCCCCTAACCCCACCCCGCACTACATTACGGGCAGGAGGGATCCCAGGCCCTCCTGCCCTCGACGCAAACCCCCCTCCCCCCAACGACCGCCCCCCCCCAAGAACCTCCGACCGCCCCCCCCCGCCGACCCGCGACCCCCCTGGCGACCCCCACGACCCCCCCACCCCCCTTCCCCGTATCTTTGGTAGTTGGGCCAGAAGGGAGCCAAACCCTCCTGGCCACGGCGACCCCCTAACCCCACCCCGCACTACATTACGGGCAGGAGGGATCCCAGGCCCTCCTGCCCTCGACGCAAACCCCCCTCCCCCCAACGACCGCCCCCCCCAAGAACCTCTGACCGCCCCCCCAGCCGACCCGCGACCCCCCTGGTGACCCCCACGACCCCCCCACCCCCCTTCCCCATACCTTTGGTAGTTGGCCGGACAGACGGGAGCCAAACCCGCCTGTCCGGCAGGCAGCCAACGAAGGAATGAGGCCGGATTGGCCCATCCATCCTAAAGCTCCGCCTACTGGTGGGGCCTAAGGCGCGTGGGCCAATCAGAATAGGCCCTGGAGCCTTAGGTCCCACCTGGGGGCGCGGCCTGAGGCACATGGTCGGGTTGGGTACTCACTCAATTAACTATATACACTATTAGTTATTTTAAAGATTATTGGTTCCTGAGATTCTACCAGTTTGCCAGCAATATTACCAAAGCAGGCTACAAAAAACAAAGGCTTACTGCCACAAACAGAAAAAGAAAAAAAGAAGTAGAGAAGGACCTCAGTTGAACTTCATGGGTCTAAAAAAATTCCACTCCTTACTGAAAATCAGGCTGACATTTAGGAGAAAACTCAAGCAAATCAATACCCAACACTGAAAATATAAATGGCACTAAAGCACAAAAAATCAAAAAGGTACTCAGCTCTGTCAACAGTAATTCTTCCTTTCCAGATCCACCACACTGTAAGTACCCAGATATCCTGTACCCGATAGGGAAATTTCTGTTTCGCCACAATGGCTACATCAGGGGTTAATATTTCAACTACATCGTGCTGGTCATTAAAACTGACTAGGCCTTGCCATAGTCCAAATAAGAAAATACCTGCTCCCTTGCCCCCCACAAAAAAATTAACTTCAGTGTTACAGTTCTAAAAGTGTAGTCATCCACAAATTGAATGAAAGCAAAACATTTGCAGTTGCCATTTAAGTCAACATCATTCACCCTACCCCCACCCCATATTTTTATCACCTTTCAAGCATTGTATTAACTGAATGGCTTCTTTTTTACAAAGTTGGTCCTGGTAGATGAAGTTTGCAACAATTAGAAGGGCTTTCTTAATTTCATCCATGGGGTTCTGCTGTCACCTTGTGGTCAGTAATGACATACCTATATATTACCTGGAAAATAATATTTAATAGACAATATGTGGTAATCTTTTAATGGAAAAACATGTAAAATTGTCATACCAATAAAGTTATCTGAATTTGTGCATGAATCTGGTTTTATATGACTAAGGCCTTTCAAAACACTGTGTGGCTGTTTACATGCGTATATATACTCATATGCCCACCATGCATAGATGTCTAGTTGGGGATCCTCTAGTCAGGGCAGAAAATAAAGCAGAGGTGCAATGTACATGCCTATTTGATAAGTACACAGGCACATACATGGAGTATATGTGTATATGTACACACACCAATTTTAGAGCAGGTGCAAATGCATACATCAGCATTTGCATGTGAAAGCCTATTTTATGCCTATTGTATATTGCCTTTAGAAATCAAGCTTGAAATAGGTGCCTTTTGAGACCTCTCACACACACACTCTGGAATGAAATCAGGCCCTTGTTGCCAAGGGTCTACTTCTCATGTATAATAGAATCTAAATAATTTCTTGCCACTAAACCTGTCTTTTATGCAACTAAAGGTTACATTTTTGTACCTGGGGCACCCAGGGCTGGCAGAGGCTATTAGGGATTCTGGGAGTGTGATGGATGACTCCTAAGAAGTGCTGATTGTTTGCACAGTGGCAGGACCACTGCTAGAACTTGCATTTAACTAAAATAGTTCAGTATCAAATAATTCTAAAAGCATAAATTGTGGGAATTTTTGCATACAAGCAAAGTTAGGGACCAAACTCTATGTATGGCAAACAATAAGCATTAAGCACTATTCCATAAATGGTACTGAGTTGGATCAAAAAGAAAAAGGATAAACCCAAACATTCCCACAGCAAACAAATGTACACAGATTCAGTGGGAATGACCAACATGGATATATCAGGAGAATTAAAGTTGACCTTTATTCCAAAGCATACAGTTCCAAAAGTAACAATACTGAATTGGGATGACCACCACAGTTACAAAGAAAGCAACACTAGATTGGTATGGACCTAACACAGGCTGTATTTCAGCTGGCTCACCTTCTTCAGGAATCCTATTACATAGCAGATAAGGTGATCACAATCTAGATTGTCACAAATTATCTTAACACACCAAAAAACGCAGCAATAGCCAATGGCCGAGTGAGCTTTACTGTAATCACAGCGTGAATAAACATAACTTAAGAAATAACAATAATAATAATAATTTTTGATTGAGTGAACCCTCAGTGTGAGGTGATAAGCTTATGGGAAGGCTACAAGAGCCCAACCTCTAGAGTTTACTTAAGGCTAGATTCACCAAGGGCAGATCCGTGTCTAGGGGGCTGATTCACAAATCGCCCTTACCGTAATTCCACCCCATCCAACTGGGATGGGGTCTCTAGTGATGGGTCTCTAGTGATCCTGATCCGGGATGGGTCTCTAGTGATCCTGACATACCATCTGTAGATGGTCTGCGCATGCTTAAGAACAGTGACTTTTTTAACTTTATTTTTTTGTTTTTGGGGGAGAGGAGGGAGGTGAAGGGACAAATCATGTGTGGGGAGGGGGGATCAGTTTGCAGAGCTGAGGTAACGGTGTCATTCCATGGCTTAAGGCAGTTGTGTCTTGTCTCTTTCTCAGCAACAAACACAGGAAACTTCGATCCAGCTAAACCCGGAAAACATTCATACAGTGAGGAAACAGAAAGAAACCTTCTCTTCTCTCTCTTTTAAGAAAACAACTTGCAAGAATATTTGGTAGGGGGAAGGTTTGGGAAGGAAGTGACATCCTCGATGGTTTTGGAAGCGCCTGGGACTCTTGTTGTCATCGATGACTGTGACTGATCAGATGCTTGCTTTTTTCATGAGCCCGAGGTTAAAACCACGGGCTCATAGTGTGTGGAAGGGCAGGAGGGTCGGGGCAGGCAGGAGATTGAGGCTAATAGCAGAGAACCAGGACAGACAGCAGGGCGGCAGAAGGCAGGGAAGTTGGAAAGGTCCTCAGCAGTCGCTTATTTTTGGATCAGCCAGCCCAGTCAGTGTTGCTTTTTTATTTTAGTGAATCGCTTCCTGCTTGCATTTGAATGCCGTTCCCCCTCATTTGCATGCACGGATCAGAATATGATCAGGACAGAGGTTAGTGAATCAGGTCGGAGGTAAATTAGGTCATAAAGGGGTCACTAAGTGGTCAGAAGTTCATCGGTGAGCTTAGTGAATCTAGCCCTAAATCGGCTTAAATACTATGAGCATATGCTCACTATCTAGCCGCACATCGTCATAGGGTGCACACAGTGTGCTCATATAATCCAAATAATAATACACCCAACTAGGTGAAATCTATGAATAATGTAATGCAGCACTCAGTTCTGCCAGTTGCCTCCCCAAGTTGGGTGTATTATTATTTGGATTATATGAGCACACTTTGTGCACCCTATGATGGGTGTGTGGAACTTGAGTTCTAGCTGGAGTAGCTGGCTGTGTGGATAATCTTATCTAAGGTCAAGTTTAAGTCATTTTGAAGGGCTGGGAAAGTGAGAGAGAGAAGATAAAAATGAAATGAGAAAGAAAAGATCAATGTCTGACCTAAACATAAGGGAGGTAATATAAAAGGAGATGAGACAAACCTGGTACTGAATGCATGGCACAGAGCAGTGATGATGTCACAGCAGACAACTACATCACTGCCTAGCTGGTTCCTAGTCCTGTGTGTGCTCAGCACATCCATTTCTGGAAATTCTCTAGAAATAAAAAGTATAAATGGAGATAGTGGTTGAGCTACTATCTATGAACATTGTAGGTTAGCCTTTACCTTGATCCTGATGCCTGCACACTCACCAGCATTACCCAGCTACTGTGATAGCACTTATCTGAAGGAGGGTATAGAAGGAGCTTGCTCTAAGGGATAAATGTGCCACAGTGGAGTGGTATGCTCTGGGGCATGGAAATCTAAGACAACCTTAATTTAGTAATACAGTAAAACCTTGGATTGTAAGTAACTTGGTTTGCAAGTATTTTGTAAGACAAGCAAAACATTTTATTAAATTTTAACTTGCAATACAAGTACATACAATATGCACACATCACAAGTGAGCCGATGGTTCTTCTCTCTCTGACACTGCTAGAGTGTAGTGACTGTTCTAAATGAGCAAGGTCTTGCAATACAAGTACGTATAGTATTTTGTATTAAAGTTTTTGGGTTGTGGAACGAATCATCTGAGTTTTCATTATTTCTTATGGGGAAATTCGCTTTGATATACGAGTGTTTTGGATTACAAGCATGTTTTCGGAACTAATTATGCTCGTAAACCAAGGTTTTACTTTTAAGGGGTGCTAGTTAGATTGAGTTCAGCTTTGAACAGCAGTCACTTTTCATGTGCTGTAGTCACAGTAACTTTAAGCCTACATAAAAGGAGATGAGGCGAAAGGCGGCTATAAGGCTCTAATGATGTAAGGCTAGGACTGTTCAATAACAGTTCATATACCATCCGAGGTGAAACAAGGTTGTAAGGCTCTACTGCAGGGGTGTCAAACTCAATCACATAAGGGGATGAAATCTAAAACACAGGCTAAGTCGCAGGCCACATTTTTTATTAAGATACTTAGTTTTAGTAGAAGTATAGATCCTTCCTCACCCTGATACACCATTCCAGTAAGTCACCTAGTTATTTTCACCTTATAGATATTACCATACTTAATCCCAACTTTATTCAAATAGTCATTCTAGGTGTGGGTATGTGGAATTTTTAATCACCGCCTCATGGGGAGGCGCAGAAGTTCATCGCCAAATTGTGGGGAGGCAGAAGCTCTGTCACCAAACTATGAGTGTTGGGCAGCAACGTCACCACACAAGATCCCAACCATGCATGCTAGGGATCAGTCTTACACTAACCTCGGCAACAATAGCCAAAGACTGCTGCTATCATGATTCTAGTAGGAGGTCAGATTTCCCCAGAGGTAGTGCGTATGTACTTCCTATACTTACAGCGGATCTTATGTCCACAAATTGAAAAAATTACTGAATCTTGTATGGATTAGGAGTTAAAGCTTTGGAGAAGTGAGTTGTCCAGAAATTCAAATAGGCAACTTCTTGAAATAAATGTTTAGCTTTATTGCACAAATGACTTTAAAAAGCATAAATACAGTGGTACCTTGGTTTGCGAGCATAATTCATTCCAGAAGAAAACTCATATCCAAAACGCTTGTATATCAAAGCAAATTTCCCCATAGGAATTAATGGGAACTCGGGCAATTCATTCCACATCTCACAAACTTGTCTCATTAATTACCAGAGTTGTATCTTTAGTGACACCTCCACTGCTGCCTCGGCCACGGACCTATCCGCAAGGCTCCTCCAGTTCTCTCGGGGAGGACTCTGCTGCTGTTCGCTGCCTCTCCAGATGGACGAAGGTCTCTCTCCCATGGAGGACCCCCAGCCTCCTCATTGCTCTGTTTCCCAGTCCGTCATTGCGTCCATGCCCTTTGCCAGGCTCCACCCGATTTTGACTGCACTTCCTGTTTTCGGCAGAGCTGGATGCAGCATGGACAAGGCACTGGTGCCAGCGTGGGTTGGTGGTGTCCCCTGGAGGTAAGGGTTTGGAGGATGGGCTGTGCTCATTTATCGAGTCAATGCTCATTTTCTGAGTTTGCTCAAGTGTTTTGCTCATCTTGCGAAACACTCACAAACCGTGTTACTCGCAAACCAAGGTTTGACTGTACTCAGATTCAATTAAAAAGACTTTTCATCCACTAAAATGCATTCATAATAAAATCACAAATACCAGAATAAATATAAAGTGCTTCTTAAATATTCCCTTATCAATTCCTTCTCTTTTCAGGTCACCAAGAGATTACTCAGGCAACTCAGGTAAGTATTTCTTAAATTCCGTAACACCAATCTTCAATGTGCTTAAAGATAAAATCTTTAGCCAATAATATCTGTTTTCTCTTTCAGGCTTTTGTCTCTAATAACACTAGACCCTTTTCTAGTAAGTAGTCTTTCAATTTCCCAAAATTGTGTAAAATATCCAAAATAATAATAGTGTGCACACTATAAAAGAAAATATAAATAAAACCTTTATTTCAGGCCCGCCGCTGCTTTCTTGCAAAGGAGCTCAACACTGGAGCTGGATCAGGATCTTGAATTGGATCAACTGGAATTGAAACTCGCTGTATCTACTTAACTCAAATAAACCAATAAGGCAAAACCTTATCTCCCTATGAGTGTTCTTTATGTGTGTCCTTCTTCAGCTATTCCCTAATGTGTGCTAACTAATCCCAGCAAAATAAATTTAATTACTACTACTACTAATCATTTCTATAGCGCTACCAGACGCATACAGCGCTATACAGATTTAAAAGGATTTAATGTAATTAAAAGGATTTCTCTAAATAGTCCCAGTATTAAAATGTGACTCATAGCATTCATTCACTTCTCCCCTATGAGAGCCCTAGATGACCTTATATCCATCATCTGCAAGCTACTTATCTTTCATAAATAGATTATCATCCTTGGCGACTTCAATTTCTCAGACTACCCCAACACCACTGGGGCTCCAGCTGACTTCATAACGACACTATCTGTCCTAAGCTTCTTCCAGACCATCATCTCAACCACTCACTCTGCTGGCCATACACCAGACCTAGTCTTTATACAAAAAGACAAATTTCACAACACCCAAATCTCACACTTTGTCACCACACCAGTACACTGGTCTGACCACTACCTAATCTCATTCAACCTCACCAATGCCACAACAAATCCTGAAATCAGACACAACCCCACCCAAGAAAGTACTTAATCCTAACTCAGTTAACCTAAAAAAAAAAACCTCTCAACTGGCATTGCTGAAATAAACAAATCAGCCTAACCTCACATCAATTGAGGAAGCCACATCAACCTGGCACACATAAGTCAAAATCCTCTATGAAAATCTAGTTGAAGCCAAAGAAAGAAAAATGAACACCCACAAATTCTCCTCTGCTTGGTTTATCAACAACCTCAGAATAAGAAAAAAGAGAACTAAGGAAAGTGGAAAGGAAGTGGTGCAAATCCAAAGATAAAAATGACAAAACCCAATGGAAAAAGTTATTAGAGGATCACAAATTAGCTATCCATGAAGCTAAAAAGACCTATTATACCAAACTCCTACAACAAACCCCAAACAGATCTAGGAACACCCTTACAAGGAAACTGCTAAGACTTAAGACAGTGAAACCCTTTTTACCTTCCAAGAAAAAATTTTACTGCATATGCTCAAATCATGATTTCACATTCCAAAATCCAAACAACCTCTTACCCAGATAGAAAACCGAAATATGAAACCCTAAATAACTTTGAACCCGTTTCTCACGATGACCTCACAAAAAAACAATGAGCACACTATGACCCTCCAGCCCTATCCTTGATCTGTGTCCACCCAACCTCCTGATGTCCACAAAGAACGCCTTCACTAAATCAGTCCTTTCCTTAATTCCTCCTTCAAACAGGAATAGTACCATAAAGCTGGAAATCAGCCATCATAAGACCTATCTTAAAAAACCCCACCTTGGACCCAAATGATCCCAGCAATTACAGACAAGTCTCCAACCTTCCATTCATCTCCAAGATCCTAGAAAAGGCCATACTATCGCAAATCCAGACCCTCATTGACAAACAAGATGCCCTCTCCTCCTACCAATCTGGCTTCAGGAAATTCCACAGTACAGAAAGTCCTGGCAGACATCATCAACAACTGCTGTAACATACTAAACAAAGGAAACAATGTACTATTGGTTCTTCCTAGACCTCAGCACCGCTTTGACACCATCGATCATCCCCGCCTCCTTCCCAGACTCGCAGATATTGGAATCCACAAAATTTCACTCCACTGGTTATCATTCTTAAGCCAAAGAACTCAAAGCGTTTGGCTAAGATCTCTTCTATCACAATCGAAACCAATAAAATATGGGGTAATACAGGGTACCCTCCTATCCCCTTTACTTTTCAAACTCTATATCAGACCAGTAATAGATATTGCCTTAAAATACAAAATAAAGATCCACTCCTTTGTGAATGACATAAAACTATACCTGCCACTAGGTTCAAACCGAGATACTCTAATATCCAAACTACCCAACTGCCTTAACAGAAATGAAAAGCCTGTAGACCTGACTGGTGGATTTCTGCCTTGTGCATATGCCTTCCAGAGGAGATTAATGAACTCTGGGGTAAAGGCCTGGGAGGTCAAGTCTCCTTGACCATTAGGGTGGAGCAAATGCCTTTTCTAGGGCTGTGAAGCATCTGTGCCCTTACGGTGCTCCAAAAGATGTTTCATTCCCTCCAGGGGGACCATCTGTCTTTCTCCAGCCCTAGAGGCCTGTGGAGGGGCTAAGCCCAAAATTCCTGCCCCTCCATCCCATGCCGAGTGGCTCTTCAGCCGTCCATCCAGTGCAAATAAAGCATGATATAGGGATATTAGGGTCTGAGGACTCCATCCCTATCAGTTTTGATCAAAATGAGGTGCTTTGAAGAAGTTTGAGAACTTAGAAAAAAAATCAGGAAAATCCACGATGGCCCCTCCCCAAATGGCTTAAAAATGCTTCAGGGCTATCCAAAAAACTTTTTAAAAAATAGGATTTTAGAGGAGGGGGACCAAAGATCTATGTGCAAAACTAGTCAAAACAGAATTCAAGACACCCCCTCTCGATTTTCCTCATAGACTGTCACAGCCCGTATGCACAGACCATATGCTGGGGAAATGGTGTTGCAGCCTACTTATGCTCCTTTAAAGTGTAGCTGGATCTGAAGGATTCTTTGTCTAAAGCCATCGGTCAGCTGCCATGCTGAAATCTTTGGGCTCCCAGTCAAATCATAGTCAGACTGATCCTCTGTCCCCAGACTGCGACAGATGCAGAAAAGAGGGGGGGGGGGAGAGGAGCCAAAACTGCAGTTGGCACTGTGAGCTATTGATGCCTAACAACCTGTGCACAAGCTCCTGATCAAGTCAAGGAAGCAAGCAAGTGCTGAGGGCCTGGAACCCTGTGCTCCACAAATCTTCAGCAACCTGGCTGCACAGTTCCCTGAATGATACACCTGCTAGCTGCAGACTAAAGTCTGTTCCTTTCCAAGCAAGTCTGCTTCTCTCCAAGCCATCCCTTGAGTCATGTAAAAACCTCAAACTACAAAACAATAAAGGAGCAGATTAGAACATCCTCAAGCTCGCCTGCAGAAGGAAAAACTGAAGGAGGCAGCAGAGACCAAGAAGGAGGAAAAGTTGAAAGGCTGTGACTGACATTTTCTACAGTATGCTCGCAAACACAGCTTGACTACCCTAAGGTTCAGCATACCATCCCTACTGCACTGGAACAACAACTACAAGAGCACTACCAGACGTATGCAGTGCTGTATAGAGTCACAAAGGAGACAGTCCCTGCTCAAATGAGCTCACAATCTAATCAATATAGACAAACAAACATTTTAAAATCATAACATTAACAACATTTGAAAGAGATAGAACTTCCTTGAAATACTTCAACAGTATCTCTGCAGATAACTGGTGACAAACTGGAAAATTAAAAAATCTTAATTAACTTTAACCTGGTTCTCAACCATCTCCAATTTCCTGTTTAATAACAAGCTATTTTTAATCTCTGTCACACCTGTCTGTTGATACAATCATTTAAGCTTCTATTTCTTCAAAGAGCTATCCATAACCTGCAATTTGCTCTCAAATTCTGTTATGTTGGAGAAATCTTACTAAGAGAATACAAGAGCCATTGTACTGGACCTCACAATATTGTCTCAGCCCTTTTAACCGCCTTCCAAATGTCTACATTATCTATTAGAATATCTTGGGGAAACTCAACTGGCTTAAAAGTGTCTCTTTACGTACAATTGTGGTTCTAATTGTTGCAATGTTGGTAATGCACCCACCTTTGGGAAAACCTCCTTGGGATAAATCCTCTATGGGGAAAAGTGAGTATACCTATTCTCTGAACTTAGAGAAGGTCCAGAGTCTACACCAGTTGACTTTTTCAACTGGAGTAGACTCTGGACCTTCTCTAAGTTCAGGAGGATAGGTATACTCACTTTTCCCCACAGAGGGTTTCTCCCAAGGAGGTTTTCCCAAAGGTGGGTGCTTTACCAACATTGCAACAGAACCAATAAGTGCCTTTCCATGAGACCAGGCACAGGAGTGCCAGTTGTTACATAGATAGGAGGAAACTGCTGATCTTCAAATCAGATTTATTTATTTTGTCTACCATGGCTCCATTGGGACGCCAAAGAAGCTCAAAAATGCCTGGAATGCCCCTTAGAAAAACAACCTTTAGCTATACCCTGCAGTGTAGCCGCAGTAGCCTGCAGCACTCTTATCCCCAACACCAGCCCCCATAGCTGGCATCACTGGGCCAACAGGAAAAGCTGGAATGGGAGCCTCAAAGTTGCAGGAAGCCTCTCCTCAGTTTACCAGGTGCCTACAAATAGGCTTGTCTAATTTCTTCTTTTGGGTATCCACATTCTAAAAATTGAGCTGTAATTTTAACTGTTCCTAAAGTCCTGTAAAGATGTAAGAAGTTTGAGATTTTGGCCATCACATCTCAAAAAAAAAAAAAAAAAAAGATATAGTGAAATTTAGAAAAGGCACAGAGAAGGGCAATAAAAATGATAAGGGACTGCCCTATGAGGAAAGGCTAAAGAGGCTCAGGCGCTTCCAACTTTGAAAAGAAACAGCTGAAAAGTGATATGTTAGAGGTCTATTTTCAATCATATTTATTAAATTTTCAAAAATATACAAAAATAAAATTACAAAATTTATAATTTTATAACAACAACATAAATAATATGAATAATACAAATCTTTCCAATCCCCTTATTCCCCCCTTTCTCATCCCAGAATTGTGACAACAAAAATAATTGTTAGAGGTCTATAAAGACTGAGTGAAGTGGAACTGGTAGACATGAATAGCTTGTTTACAATTTCTAAAAATACAAGGATTAGGAGGCATCCAATGAAGCTGTCTCAGCATGGCAATGCTTATATTCAGTCTGTCTCAATATGGCAACACTTATATTCTTATGTTTGTTTTTTGTGCTATTTTAGAAGTTTGGTTTAAAATATTCTCTTTTTAACTTTTTCAGTTCAAAGATTTTTTATTGATTTTAATAAAATACAAAAATACAATAAATGTTAACAAGGCAAGATACAGACAAGTTGTACAAAGCAAAGAATCATAAAATATTATCTATGCAATACAACAAACTGACCCCTACTTATCTAAAAAGAGACTGGCAGCACAACCTGCAGCCATAACCATATACAATATCCAAAGCACAGAGAAACAATCCGTATAAATATGGATAGCGAGCCATGATATAATGCATAAGTTCTGTTGTAGATATCTATATCCTAGCACAAAAACTGCATGCCATCAGTCTGTATTGCAATAAGAGTTGACCAGACTCCAGATTTTGATAAATGAGCTCATAGACTTGTGCCTTTCCACTATGACACTTTCAAATTTTACTGTAAGGCATAACATATTCCACTAATTACTATAATTGACCTTAGATAGGTCTTTCCAACATTGTAAGATATTTTTAAGGGCCAAAAATAGCAAGACGTTAAGCAGCCTCGCATTATGATCAGGCAGCATGTGCAGTAGGCCATGATGATCCAGTATGATAATGCGCAAACTTAAGGGTTCTTGTATATTCAAGATCGTAGAAATGATTTCCCAGACTTTGCTCCAATAGACTGATAGATGTGAACAGTCATAGATCATATGAGTTAGCATGCCTTCCTGTGAGTTATAAGACCAACACATGATAGAGAGTCCATTTGAAATCTTAGCTACCTTAATTGGAGTCCAGTGTGCTCTATGCATAAGGAAGAACAGAGATTGAAGAATGCTGGCAGAGCGAGATCTAAACATATTTTTCCAAACTTCCAGCCAGGTCTCTTCCTCAGGAAAGTCTCAAATCTCCATGCCAAGCATTCATCATGCTCGTTAATGAAGAAGTTGAAGACCTTCTCATAAGGTCATACCATCTGGAGGCAACTCCATTTTTATTAGTATTGATTAATGAAATATAATGCCCTACATTAGGAAAAAGAGCATTCAAGCAATAGTTTAAAATGTTCTAACTAATAAGCTAATCTTACAAGAGATGCTCCCCGATATAGCTTATAGTGAAATATGATTCATATTGGATAAGATTTCCCATGCCGACTTCAGTTAAGAGATGAGTATCTATGGTACTTTATGTGTCTAAGTGCTTTGAAAACGAGCTCCTTAATATTGGGGAAAGCAGTATAGCTCCCAAGTATCACCGCTAAGGGTACCACATAGTCTAGGAGCATATTCTAGAGAGATGACAATATTATAATAGTGTAGGTTTCTTCTTGAACTTTAAATATAGATGTTCTGTTATATTAAAATTACTTCATAATGGTCACTCTTTTCCCCACTTATACTAGATTTTACTAAACAGTGCTAGAGGCTCATATGAACATAGCATTTACCTCTCTGGCCCGTGCTAAAAACCTCTAGTGCTGTTTAGTAAAAGGAACCCTTAACTTGTAAAAATTGTTTTATAATAAGAAGCCAAAGTTTGCAGCTTTACCCAGTCAGACTTTACACAAAATCAGGGGTGTCAAAGTCTCTCCTTGAGGGCCGCAATCCAGCTGGGTTTTCAGGATTTCCCCAATGAATATTGTGACAAACTTAGCTCTCATACAAGCTTTGTCCCAGAATTTGGTAATAGGAACAGTAAACCCCTGTGCAGGAGAGCTGTCCAGGTTAGCTCTGCTGATTATGATAGCGCTGACCTCCATTGCACTAGTGAAGATGAACCAGAGAGAGATTGCCAGTCAGAGCACAGACAAGCTGTAACAGTATTCTAATCCTGTTGGCAGTCCAGCCAAAATATTGGAATCTAAAAGGCTGCATGTCCCGGTAAAGCAGAGAACCAGCAGGAAGCTGACATTAGAGCATTCACAGCTATAGAGGGAGCTTTCTCCCTTCCCCCCTCTCCAGGTTGGGGAGGTGTGGCTTGGAGCAAGTTAAAGTGAGAGCCACAGGGGAGGAGGGGCAGGGAGAGCCTCAGAGAAAGCAGTGCTTGTCTCCCCAGCTGAACTGCATCGGCAGCAACCATTCCTCCGTCAAAAGCTTCCCCTCTGACGCAGCTTCCTGTTTCCGCATGGGCGGTTCGTGTCAGAGGGGCAGCTTTGGCCGAACAGCAGCTGCTTTTCTTTTGGTCTTATTCCCAGAGCTGAAGTTTCGTTCTCGGCAACTTGTTGCATCTGTGAAAATTTAGAGAAGGGCAGCTTAAGGAGTGATTTCAGGAGGCAAGAAGATTGCCAGGGTATCATAGAAGGCTGTTTGAAAGTGGCAGGAGCTGAAATTTTGGTGACTTTAAAACGATACTTTTGAGAGTGTGGTGGGGCATTAGATCCTGGAAAAGGACACCTGGGATTTCTTGTTTACTTTTGCTCATGCTTTATTTTTCTTCTGAACTACTTTTGAACCCTTATTTACAGTGTCCAAGGTTTGGATAGTTTTAGACTTACTTGTTTAATTTGCATGGAATTAATTAGGTATATATTTGACCTGTGAGAAAATAATTGTTGTGTTTCTCTCTATGGAAAAGCATTAGGAGAAAGAGTTGAGTGGGGATGGGGAATTGAATGGGAGTCTAAATTGAGATAAAGGAAGGCGGGGATTGAGAAAGAAATAATCAGCTGACAGTTTTATTGATGCTATGTACCAAGGGATAAACAGCCATAAAGGATGAAGATAGGGGACAAGTTAAATAGGAGACACTGGAACTGGAAGGGAGAGTAAAAAACTTGTCTACCAATATGGTTCAAGAGAACAGCAACTTATTGTTCATTTGTAGTGTATCCCTAAAACAAAAGTGAAATAAAACAATATTGGTCATTGAAAAAAGCAAACTTAACTCTTTTCCTTAACAACCATACAAATGCTCCAGAACATTGTGTGAGAATTATCTGATTATGTTCTTAGTTGTTAAAAAAAAGCATTTAAATTGAATCAGGTTACTGCTACTTTCCCTCATGCTAGATGGAGGGGAAGAAGATAGAATTAGTGAGATAGTGGAGGGGTGAAGGAAAGGAGTGCAAGCTGTGATTGGACACAGTGAAGAGGGAAACTGAAGACTGAATAGTAAGAAAGAATTTAATTTAGACAAAGGCAGAAAATAGAGAAGGAAGACCAGAGAAGAAAAGGAAAGGCAAAAGAGAGGAGAGAGAGATGCCAAAGAATGGGGAAAGAGACAGATATCAGATCTGAGTGGAGGAAATGAGAAGAGAAAGATGCTAAAATCCATAAGGGGGAGGGAAGGAGAAATGGAAGGAGAGATTCCAGACCATGAGGGGAACAGAGGGAAGATGATGGATGCCAGACCAAAGGGTGAGGGGGGGGGGGGGCAGGAGGCGAGATGGTAGGGGAAGTCAGAGTTTCTGGAAAGGGCAAACAGTGGATGGAAGGAAGAAAATGACAAGATGAGGAAAGCAGAAACCAGGTGACAAAGGTTGTTAGGTGCCATCAACTCAAGCTCGAGTCCTAGTCCAATGTTAGCAGTGCATGCAAATAGATCTCATGCATATTCATTGGGGAAATCCTGAAAACCCAACTGGATTGCAGCCCTCGAGGAGGGACTTTGATACCCCTGCACTAAATCTTATTGCTGGGTCTCCTTAAATTTTTATCTTATTTTATTAGACTGTAAGCTTCACAGAGCACAGGCCATCTCATGTATGGCTCTGTACAATGCTATATAAATGTTTAGTTGAAGCAGTAGTAATACCTGATTGCATACTACAGGGCTCTCCCTCTTCTCCTGCTGGTAGCAGATTTTTCTCCTGCAGTTCTAAACTAAACTAAACTAAACATTAAGTTTATATACCGCATCATCTCCACTGAAGTAGAGCTCGGCACGGTTTACAAGAACTTAAAAATGAGAAAGGGTAGGAAAAGGTTTACATAAGTTTATAAATCGAGTGGAAAAGTAAGGGAAAAGAAATTACATGTTAGAGAAGAGCCAGGTTTTTAGTTGCTTGCGGAATAAATGGAGGGAGCTCAGGTTCCGCAGCGGGATAGTAAGGTCATTCCAGAGACCTGTGATTTTGAAAAGAAGTGATTTTCCCAGTTTACCTGTGTGGAGAATACCATGTAGGGAGGGGAAGGATAGTTTTAATTTATGGGCGGTCCTGGTGGAGTCAGGGCATGAGTTGAAAGAAAAGTGGGATTAGGGAAGGAAGGATGCCGTGAATAATCTTAAAAGCCAGGCAAGAGCATTTGAATTGGACTCTGGAAATCACTGGGAGCCAATGAAGATTGCCAGGAGTGGGGAAACGTGGTCAGATTTACGTTTTGCAAAAATCAGCTTGGCTGCCGTGTTCTGAATAAGCTGGAGTCTGTGGAGGCTTTTTTTTGTTAAGCATAGGTAAATGGCATTACAATAGTCAAGTTTGGAGAGGATGATGGATTGGACAAGGACGGCAAAATATTTTTGGCGGAAGAAGGGTCTTGCTTTCCTTAGCATGTGGAGGCTGAAAAAGCATGATTTTGTCAAGGAGTTGAGGTGGTCGTTGAGAGAGAGAGAGAGGAATCGATAATGATGCCAAGGACCTTGCTTGAGAACTCAAGGTGTAAGGAAGTGCCTGAGGGCAGTGCGAAGAGGGTGGGCAGGTGTTCTAACTTTGGGCTGAGCCAGAGTAATTTTGTTTTTGATTCATTTAGTTTCATCTGTACCGAGAGGGACCAGGAATGGAGTCTCATTATGCAGGATGTTATGTTATCGTGGAGGTTGGTGAAGTTTTGATCTGTTTCAAGAAGGACAAGGATATCATCGGCGTATGTGTAGATTGTTTCAAGGGGGGAAAGCTGGAAGAGCTTCAATGAGGATATATAGATATTAAAAAGGATAGGGGAAAAGGGTAATCCCTGAGGGACACCGCAAGAAGGAGACCAAGGAGTGGACATGGTGCCATTAGAGTTGACAGTATAGGAGCGAGAGCGAAGGAAGTTTGAAAACCAATTAAGAATGGTGGAATCAATTCCTATCTTGGAAAGTTGATAAAGTAGTATGTCGTGGTGGACGACATCAAAAGCAGCAGAGGTCGAATTGTAACAGAACAACAAATTTGTTTCGAGAATGTAGTTGTTGCACCTTTGATATTAGGGAGACAAGGAGGGACTCGGTGCTGAAGCTGGGTCTAAAGCCATGTTGATAGGGGGAGAGAATGGAGAATCTCTCTAGATAAGAAGATAGCTGGGTAGCGACTATGGACTCAAGCAGTTTAGTTAGGAGGAGGATATTTGCTATGGGGCGGTAGTTCGATGGTGAGGAGTGGTCGAGATCAGCTTTTTTCAAAAGAGGGGATAAGGCAATGTGTCCCATTTCTGTAGAGAACAGGCCAGATAGTAGGGCAGTATTTACAAGATTGGTGAGGGAGGAGATGGCCTGCGCAGGAATGTTATCATAAAGGTAGGATGGGAAAGGATCTAGGATACATTTGCATGATTTCAATTTGAGACAAAGTTTAGAGATCTGGGATTCGGAGGCTATTTCGAAGGCAGTCCAGGATCTATCAGCAGAGATAGGGTTGGAGTCGTTGGGAGGTAGAGAATTGTAGGAGATAGTTGGGGGGAAAGAGCTTCTTATGGTAATTATCTTATCGTTAAAAAATTTGGCTAGGTCGTTAGCAGATGGTGGAGAGAGGGGGGAGATGGAATCATTTTTTGAGGTTAAATTACGCCAGATGTTGAACAGTGTACTAGTTTGGTTTTTTGATCTGGTGATTTTGTCACCATAGAAATTTTTTCTTGCTTTTGTCAATACCGTGTTGTAGAACTTGATATTGTCTCTCCAGGATTGTCTGTCAGAAGGGGATTTCGATTTTTTTCCATTTATGCTCCAGTGCTCGACATTTCTGCTTCAATTCCCTATGATATGGAAGATACCAGGGAGCTTTGCGGGAGTGGAAGATAGGTTTAGTACAGAGGGGAGCAAGAGCGCGGTAAGTGGATTCAGAAAGGGTTACCCAGTTGTGCCAGTTTGAGGCAGGGTCGGTATGGTCAGGAGAAGGAGGGAGTTGGTTGAGAAATTGGGACCAGAACTGTTCACTCGTGATTTTTTTGCGGTAGGTGATATAGTTTGTGGCTCAGGGAGGAGTGCCCAGATGGGACATGAAAATTGGAAGGCAGACAGAGCCAAGAAGGTGATCAGACCAGGGGACATGTTCCCAACGCGTTTCTTTAACAGAAGTTTTGTGTTCCATCAGATCAAGGAAGATGATATCTAGAGTATGCCCCTTATCATGGGTAGGGGTGGGCGGAAGGGCAGTGAAACCGAGGGAGGTGAGGAAGTTGTTGAAATCGGTTGCATCCTTGTTGGTGATATCGTCTAGGTGGAGGTTATATCGCCAATGATCAATAGTCTCTGGAATTTTTGGAAGGCCCTTGTTATGGTCTCTAGGACGAGTTCGGAGGATTTGTTCCAGGGGGTGGGTGGGCGGTAAAGTAGCAGGATACCTAATGGGTAGGGATGGAGTTCGTCGTTTACTGAGGCTAGCAAGAATTCTAGTGATGTATGGCTGCCCTTTTCAAGGAGCTGGACATTGAAAAATGATTTGTAAAGCAGGGCCAGGCCTCCTCCCCTCCGGTTGGTTCTGGGTGAGAAGAGACCATAGTAGCCAGGGGGGCAGAGTTCGTTTTCTGTGAAAGAGTCATCTCTTTTGATCCATGTTTCTGTGATGCACAGGAAACCAGGGTCAAAATCTCCGAGTAAGTCTTTTAGTATTTGGGTTTTGTTTTGGGCTGATCTGGCGTTACAGTAGAGAATTGGGACTGGGGTGAGAGAGTCCGAGATATGGTTGGGTAGGTTGGCAGGATAAATAGGTTTTAAGGAGGAGTGATTGACTCCACGGTGTTTTGTGAAAGGATGGGATCTGGTTCGTACTAGTATGGGAATTTTAAGGCCAGGGCAGGTGCTGTTGGAGTATGTGGAGTCGGGGAGGTGGGGGGTGGGGTTTTAGGCAGTGAGAAGAGCTGGTGAGTGAGAAGGAGGAGCCAGAAAGGTGATTTCATGTTGGGAAATGAGGAGAAACCCACGAGTGGGGGTTGGGTTTGCCAGGCAGGTGGGGGAGAGTTTGGTCGGGTGAGGACTGAGAGAAATAGGAGAGGGACGAAAACTGAGGGAGAATTTGCACGCAATTGGAAAGCTGATGAGGTGCTGACGGTGTGGGGTTAACAGTAGCTAGTAGTGAGATACAGACTGAGGTGGGGCTAAGCATATGAACTAGTAAGATAGACACAGGGATGATGCTTAGATAGGAGACAGTGATAACAAGTCTGTGCAAGCAGTAGTAGACTATACTATACATGCAGTACTGACTAAACATGCAGTTACAAATTTTACAAGCAATAGCAGGCTATAAATGCAATAACGGGTTATAGAAGCAGATTGTGCAGGATATAACAGGCTATGGTGCAGATCATAACAATTTATAATGTGCAGTACATGCAGTTTATAGAACGTGCAGATTATGGTACATGCAATTTATAGTGCCTGCAATGGGTAGAACAGGCAGATGATGGTATTCGCAAGACGTGTCTGTGAGCCCATTCACTCGGTGTGATTTGTGGTTTGCTGACCCGGGGGAGGGGCGGAGATAGTTCACACGCCCGGCTGCAGGGGGGCAGTTTGAAAATGCTGCTGAATGCAGCAAGAAGGGAGATCCGACGAGCACTATGAGGGAGATAGAAAGAAAAGGAATTGGGCAGTACTTAGCAAGTTAAACAAATTGAACTAAAATAAAATTGTGTAGAACTTAAGCGGAGTCAAACCCGAGCCCGAGTGATTTTATAGGAGGGGGCTTGCTGCCAACGAACGGCGCTTAAGCAGGGTCATGAAGTTCTCCTTTCCCGGCTGGCTGGGGGGGGGGGGGGGAGACAGACCAAAACTCGGGTGGGTGAGCAGGAGAATGGAGGCTGCTTTCGTGCAGTGGCTAGGAGGGATAAAGATTTTCTCCCCTGCTGGTTCAGGGGGAGGGGTGGAGCAGAGGCCAGGTGCCCTGCTGGAGAGGGCTCCGATGCTGGTCTCAGTGCAGGAACAGTGCTTTTTCAAAAGATTTTCTCTCCTGCTGGTTCGGGGGGAGGGGTGGAGCAGAGGCCAGGTGCCCTGCTGGAGAGGGCTCCGATGCTGGTCTCAGTGCAGGAACGGTGCTTTTTCAAAAGATTTTCTCTCCTGCTGGTTCGGGGGGAGGGGTGGAGCAGAGGCCAGGTGCCCTGCTGGAGAGGACTCCGATGCTGGTCTCAGTTCTCATCCTTCTCTCATCCAATCTCTCTCCCCCACCAACTACTCTTTAACCCAGTAGATACTTGCATTCTGCAGCAGATCAAACAGGATCTACAGCCAACCTTGAAGTACATTAACGAAAGATTAGATTCTTACCTTTGCTAATCTTCTTTCTTATAAATCCACTTTACCCTGAAACCAGTAGAAAGCCTCAAACTTCAGAGACTTAAGCTTCTCCCCTCTTACCTCACCACTGTCCCTGTGAACATCAGTCTTGCTAGGCTATAGGAACTTGTCTTTTCTGCTCGTGTTTATTTCGTGTAATTTCAGTCTTTGTGTTCGCGGTTTTTGCCCTCATGCTGTGGAGGTTCCCTGCAGGGAGAACTCCGATTGCAGGAGATCACAAGCATTTGGGAAAAGTCTGCTTCTGGAGGGTTACCTGCTTGTCAGTAAGCCCTCTGGACAGCCTACACATCAGATAAGGGTTCAGGAACCGTTCCTTTGGGAGTTAGCTCACCCCAGGTTTTTCCGCTAGTGAGTCGAGCGCAGGCTGCATGGTTCCGTGGAGGCGTGCCTGGGATTGGGGTCAGACTGCGTTCCTCTGCCAGGCGTGCTGTGTGGCACGCCAAGGGTGGCAGAGCCATCAGGCCTGTGGGGCAGTCAGAAGATTCAAAGTCTAGCTTTCTAGCAAGTTGAGGCAGAGGATCTCCCTGTGAGCTGTTTCTGCTCTGTCTGTAGTGTTTCCCTGTCAGCACGTTTCTGTGAGTGCAAGCTCACAGCTTGAATCTTTGATTGGGGGTGGGGGTGTCTTTAAAAAGGGGCTTTTAGTTGGTTTCCCTACATGCCCCTACCCCTATAATCCTAAAATCACAATTTTTTTTTAGATTTCTTGTGGTTTCCCCAGGCTATTTTTAGTTAAAATCAGCACTTATGATGGCCATCTTGGATTTTTTCCAGATTTGAATTTGAAAGTTATTTTTTACATTTACCAGCTTTGTTTCTGAAAGAAAATCACATAGATAGATAGCCTCCCCAGGGCAGGATGGGATGGATTCATGCCTCATTTGCAGTGGATGGCTACTGGATGCACAACCATGTTCCATGTGCACTGTAGTCTGCGAGGGGTGTGAGGCTTGCATGGAAGTGGTACCTTCGACCTCCAAGGAGTCTCCTAGAGCCTTCTGTCCTGACTCCCGTGAAAATGGCATCAGGTGGTCCTGTGGAGTTCACAGATGACGTTTCGGTGAAACGCAAGCGTGTGAGAAGATAAACCTCGTAAATCCTCCAAACAGTCCAAACCTAGTGTGCAGGGTTGGCTCCCACCATGGAGGATGGGGTTTCCTCAGAATTTAATATGTTGCATCACGCACACTTGGCTAAAAAGCCTCTGTCTTTCTCCCTTCCGCTGGTCTCCGTGCCAGTCACAGGGACCCCTGCTCTGGTGGCCCAGGGTCTTCTCTCCTGTCTTCTCTCCTGAGTGCCGGCAGGTAAACCAGTAGTGCCTGTGGTTGCACCTGATAATGCTTTCCATGCTACTGCTTTCGCAGGGGAACACTGTGGCAGCCACAGATGTGACAGATCTGGCGGATCTTCAGGAAAATCTTCAGAAAATATATTCATCACATGATCACTACTAGCATCTCAACTGGGACTACCCCCAAAAATGGAAGGAATCTATCATACATCCAAAAATCAAAGACTCAAAATGTAAAATAACAGACTGCTCAATCTCCCCTTTATCGCAAAAATAACAGAAAAAATAATATTCAGTCAACTCTCTCAATTCATCATAAAAACTAATGAACTACATTCGAACCAAACAGGATTTAGAGCTAACCATTCTACAGAACACTTATTAATTGGACTAACTACTATAATTCTATATGATATTGATCATAGGAAATCAGTTTTACTAATTTCACTCAATCTTTCTGCCGCATTCAACACAATTGACCACTCACTCCTCATACGACGACTCAAAACAAGAATCACAGGTTCATCTCCTACTTTTTGGACCGTTCATCCAAAGTAATCAAAGATAAAAGCACATCTGACCCCCTTCAACAAAACTATGGTATTCCACAAGGATCGATTCTATCGCCTCAATTTTTCAACATCTTTACTGCCCTCCTACTGATGCTAGGACAATTCATTGGTTTTACAATTTACACATATGCCAACGATATACAGATACTCCATCCATAGATCCAAATGACTCAAATGCAATCCAAAACATCAACCAGAAATTGGAACAGATAAGCCTATGGTTTGATGAAAACATGTTATCCCTAAACACATCCAAATAAAAAATAATGCTCTTTCCCTGCAAAGACATATTCCAAATCAACACCAGTATATCTCAAGTCAATACCTATGCAAATAGTCCATACAGTAAAAATATTAGGTGTAACACTTGATGAAAAATAATCACATCAGTACTGTGGTACAAAGTTGCTTTCATCGATTACGAATGATTTGCTCTACAGCAAATTTATTAGAAACTCCTTCACTAAACATTCTTATCCACTCTCTCATCATATCCAGACTAGACTATTGTAATACTCGCTACAAGGGAATAACTCAGAAAGAACTAAGATTATATATAATACATAACTCGGCGATCAAACTATTAACCAAATCAAAAAAATACGACCATGTAACGCCCTTCTGGTTGCCAATTTCATACTAAATCACTTACTTGCTCCACTTCATCACTGACGCTGAAACCGTGGATTGAAGACAAAGTTTTATTTTATTTTTCTTTCCAGCTTATGATTTATCTTTAATCTTATCTATTGTTTTGCCTTTTGTCTTTGTTTTGTTCTATTTCTATCATTTAAATTTCTCCAGAATTCTACTGTTCAACGGCTCCCCCTTCTGCTTCTATTCCTTTCTCTCCTCTCTTCTACCTTCCAAAGTATTTAGATCAATGCTGTCTTGTTAAAATGTTTATTTTATTTTTATTTTTCCTCTAACTCTACTTTTCACTTCTCTATTACCCTCCAGGTACTTTAGTTAGATTGTGAGCCTTCGGGACAGTAAGGGAATTTTTCAAGTACCTTTCTTATTTCTAATCTTAATGTATATTTTCTGTAAACCGCTTAGAACCTAACGGATGTAGCGGTATATAAGAAATAAATTACATTACATTACATAAAATTCTACTAACATTCAAGTCTAAAACCTCCAATAAACCAGAATTCATAAACAGATTAATAATTCTTTATACACCTAATAGAGTACTCCAATCCCAAAATCAACATCACCACAGTTGTACCATCACCACAGCAGATAATACATGGCACCATAAGTTCATCAATATTCTCCACTACAGCCCCTCAGTTATGGAACTCATTGCCTACTCACCTTCGGGAAGAATCCAACATCGAATGATTTAAATCAAATCTAAAGTTTTTCCTCTTTAAAGATGCATTTGATCTATAACATCTGACAATCGGTTTCCATCCTCTACAACAGATGTTATTTCCTCCACCTATTTGTATTAGACTTTTACGTCTTCCTATCATATTCAAAATTGTATTTCTCCCCGCCCACCTCCTATTATTCTTGTCAGTCTGTAGTGTCCATGTAAATACATACAAACATTTGTCATTATACAAAAAAGTATATCTCCTCCTTTTTAGAAATGTTATTGTAAAACCACTTAGAAATTTGATAAGTGGGATAACAAATTTTAATAAAACTTGGAAATTTGGAGGATCCCACTGTGTGCAGATTTTTCAAGCATGCACATCTTGAGTTTTTGCTCTCTGAATATCTCTAGGAAGTACAGCTGCAGTCTGTCACTGCAGTATGTTCCTTCATGAGTGACCATAGGCCACAAACCGCCTCTTTTCCTGATCATCTTGACCTCGTTTGGATTCTTATGGACATCTGGGAGACTCCTGAGGGTACCTTGAAATGTGCTCATGCTAATGCATGCTCATGTATTTAACTAGCGCTTTGCTTCACTGAAGGTGGATTCTTTGATGACACAGGTCATCAAGTGCACTTCTTTCCCCAGGATGCTCAGGACCAACGGGTGGAATTTGTCCTCAAGCATCTGTTTGATTCTGCAGCTGTGTTAAGGTGGTGTCTGCCTCTTCTTTCACGGCAAGGAGTGGCTAATGACTCCCCTTGTGCTTCCCAGAGGCCAGAGCAGGTCTTTTCAAACTGGGTTCAGCACAACAGCTCACACCTGGACAAAGCTCAAATACTAAAACAGAGAGAATAGGTGAGAATGAAGTACTGAAACCTTTGTTTGCCCTTGTGATGAATTATCTACATTTTCACAATACTAACATGTTTCACACTTTTTTTCCTTCAGAAAGATGTGATTATAGATTTTCTGAGAAAACAGTCAATTGGTGAGTTTTTTTTACAAAGGTGTGCTAAATCCACGCATGATCTAACTACTAATGCGTGCATAGGACAATATGCACGTGTTACGCTTTACCGCGTGCTGAGGCGGCACTGTTTAGGCACCATTTAGGCGCCGTTAGTGTGTGGTAAAGGTTAACGCGTGCATGTTATCCCATGCACTCGTTAGTAGTTAGCGCATGTGTGGATTTGGCGTATCTTTGTAAAAAACAGCCTAAAACTCACCAATCAACTCTTAATTTGTCTCAATCTATCTTCCTTTTTCTTCAGCCTGCCTTCTCCTACCAGGAGCAGATTCTGGGACCTTACCAATTCTACCACAGTAACAACTTGGACCTACGAGTGCCTTACTTTGCATACCGGTCATCCATCTCATCGAACTGCAGTTGCCTGATATTACACTTGCATGCTGCTTTCCTGGACTGCAATAAAAATCTTATACCATTTTTCACCTTGTGCTTATTTATATTGAGTAGCAACCAGGCATTAGTGTTTCCTTAATAAGCACTACTTCAGCTACTTGGTCACATTGACCTTTGTCTTATCTAGTGTTCCATGAGGCCCAGGCTGCAAAGGGGGGATGGGGTGGCAAACAGGGTAGCTGGCATGTCTCCTGCCTCACAGCCTGCAACTAGCATAATATTTGAGAACATGAGATTAGATGAGAGGTGGAGAGGATGAACCAGGTGCCTTAACTTGGTGGCTTTCAGTTTCCTACCCTGACAGCTTGAGATATGCTGAACTGCAGCAAATTCAACATTCTTTGGGTGCCCAAACGACGCCTAAACGGAACAGTATAATCCAATTAGAGTTGCTGTGATTTTATGGTTGATTCTGTAACACAGCGGTTAGAATGAAGGTTGGGGTGTGAGCCTGGTCTGGGTTCGACTCCCTTATGTCCTTCAGCTGACAACATACTCATTTTAATAAAAATGACAAATTACAGACCAATCACATCTAATTTTCATCTCAAACAGCACAATCTATTCCAAAAGTTGAGTTTACATTTGATAGAAAACAGCAGTATTTGATTCCATGTCACATTTATTGAACCCAACTTGAGATTCTGGCTTTTGTGACAATGAAAGCAGTGCTTTAAGCCATTGAGCTACCAGTCTTTTGTCTCAGCTCACTGTGAAATGATAGCTAAACAGATTTTACCTTAGCAGATCACTAAGCTATGACAGGGGAGTCAGAGAAACTGGAGTGGAAGGTGCTGTACCTCAATGAGTAAAAGCGCTGTACTGATCTTCCAGAGGTTGTGAGTTCAACTCCTGGCCTGTCTTTCACTTGTGGCATTCTACTTTGCAGGTGCACTTTGATGATGTCACAATGAGGTCATCATTGTGCAGCTGCATACCTCCATTTGCAATGAACTGGAAGCCACATTCAGGTCTGTTCTGTGTTTTATTCTATTTTTAAGCTTGGCCAATTGAAGTTATGGGCTTTCTGTTTGCTTTGAAGAATGAGCTGATTGTAGCAATGTTTCATGAGAAAGAGAGTGTTATTTAGAGCAAGGAATCACTTCTAATAACCTCTCTCAAATAACATCTGTGGGATGCCCAGAGAAAGTTGATTGGATGACCTAAATAGCATGTATGATGATAAAGCCTTTCTGGAGCTTAAACCACATCTATTTGAAGCCTATACGGAGCTCAAAGTCCTATGCTTTACACTTCTTATAGGAGCTAATGATACCATTGCTATGCAAGTTTCTATGTAGCACAAGAGTGAAGCTTCCTCCCTTTCATGCTGATGTTTCCAGATCAACTCCCACTGAAACTAATATATTATAAATATCCCTTTAAACATGGTATACTGTGTTTTTATTATCCTTTTAATGATGGTATACTTTGGGTTAATTATGTTAAAGCTTACATTCCTGAAATAATGATAACAAATCAGTAAAAAACACCTTTTTATATATAACATTGTAGGGACGTCTTTATGGCGTCTTTATGGGTTTTTTTGGGAATGCGTGCCTAATACACGCCTAAGATACGCTTTGTGCATTAGAGACATCTATATGATGCCTATGTAGCGCCTAAGTAATGCTGATTGGCACTTGCACCACAAGGATGCCTAAAGTTAGGCACAGTTTACAGAATCAGGGCCATAGTGCCTACTTGTTCGCTTTCTCATCCTTGAAGGGCTGTATCTACAAGAGATTCCTCGATAGAACATTATCATTCCAAGCAGGCAAATGGAATAAATGTTTAACCAACTTTATCTCAAACGCCCTTTCTTACCAAACTTTTAGGAAGTCAATCAAAACTTATCTCTTTGACAAATTTCTCTGACTCCACTTCTGCCATGATGTACTTCTAAAACACTTTCAGGAAAAATTTGATTAATCTTACCATGCTAATGTAATTTTGAAAGTTTTCTGTAATATCGCTGTCTGTATACAGTCTCTTCCTCTGTAAACCGCTCTGAACTGTTTGTGGTATTACGGTATATAAAAATAAAGTTATTATTACTACATACCTGGGTCTAGAGCAGCAGCACCTGGTATTGGAAAGCATAGAACTCCACACAGGTGTCTTAATTAGCCAGGTGGGCAGGCTAGTGAACCATAGAGAGGAATAGCCAGACTCATAAGCCAATATTTATGGTGGAAAATATGAGCCCACCAAAACCTACTCTACTGCCTTATACCGTAGGTGCCACCTGCAGCTCTAAGGGCTAATGGGGTAGTAGACAGATGGGTATAGTAGGTTTGGGGGGGGGGGGAGTTTTGGAGAGCTCAGCATAAATTATAAGGGGTATATGGCGAGATATATATTTGGCACTCTTTATGTTATGTGAAGTTCACAGCAGTGCCTTCTAAAGTGCCCCACTGCTCTGTTGTCATGTCTAAGTGGCTAGTCCATTACAATAATGGCCCTTCCCATGTCTAAATGGTGCTAATTTGGACGTTTCTAACTTGGACATTTTTGTGGTCAAAAATGATAAAGTTAGATGTCCTGGCAGCCAAGACATCAAAGTAGGCAATTTTTAGAAAAAAAAATTATTTGGATGTCGTGTTCGAAAATGGATGTTTCTCTACCTCTACATCTCCTCCTATTTTGGTATCCTAATAGTGTTGTACACAACCTACCTATTAGGCATTCTATTTTTAACTTTGGAAATAAATGTAATAGGTAAAACAGATGGGCAAAATAGAAATGTATCATAGATATAATAAGGAAAACAATATTTTTATTACTCTTTATCCTCAATTTTATTAATTGTTTTGATATAATCTTCTGAAATGTAGTCAAGCAAATACAATAACTGTTTATAATTCCGTAGAGCTATTTCTATGCATTTAAAACAATGTAAATGTAAAGATGCCATAGAATCTAGAAAAATTTTACAAAGAATCTTCTAGCTCAGAATTTACATAAGCTACTACGTGAAACTGGAAGTCCTACTGCAGAGAAGAGACTTGATTATCTATGACCACTGAACATTTCAATTAAGCCAGTGCTTGCATAAAAGGTAAAATTTATTTTTGCCTTTTAATTTCCTTTTGCTTAAGTCCTGCTAGATAAATCCAGACCTATGGGTAATGTACCTTAAATGACAGATGGAGACAGAGACTTTAAAATTCTGAAGGCATCATCAGTATAATAGGTGGTGCAACCAGAAACATTCTAATATACTAATATCAAAGCCACTCAAGAAACAAAGAGTTACAAACAAAATAACCAAGCTGAATCATGAAAAAAGGCTACCTTTGCAAAACTGATTACATACAGACAAGTAGAAGAACTAAGATTCACCAATCTACGGAACCCAGTCTTTCAGGGTAGGTCATAGATTGGTCTAGCAAGACTTAAGAAAAGGAAATTAAGAGGCAAGAACAAATTTCACCTTCCTTATTATCCTGATAGACCAGTCTAGACCTATGAGATATACCAGAGCTTTTATCAGTGGCGTAGCAACAGAAGCTGGTGCCTAGGGTGGAGGACCTCTTAAATGCACCCCTCCTTGGTACCTCAAGTCTTTTTTTCTTCACAAGAAGTGATCAGGGTCTCTTAACAGTTGAAGCCTGCCCTTTGATACAATTCCCTGGTCCCGTGAATAGGAAGTTACATAAAAGGGGGTTTGGGGGCCGGTGTAAGCAATGGGGAGGAGTTCCTGCTCACTGCCAGCGAAGATTTTGAGAAGACTAAGATGTACTGGGGAGGGGAGGCAAGTACATTCAGGAACTACCCTCATTACTAGGGGTGAGGAGGGGGGAGAAGGGAAAGGAAAAGGGATTGGGATTTATATATCGCTTTTTGTACTTTTATAGCCACACTCAAAGCAAGAACTGACATCAGCCATTCACGGAGCGGCGCAAGACCAGGCAGGAAACTAAAAGCTCGCACTCCTGCCTTATTCACCGCTCTGCAGCAACAAAGGAGGTAGCTGTCTAGCAGCAGTGCGGAAAGCTACTGGTGCGACCGCACTGGACCACCAGCATTTTTAAAAAGGTACAGGGGGCTGGGGGCTGCCTACCACCAGACCACAAGACCCACCTATGTGTAGAGGAAAAACCAAGAAAAAAAATTCTCAATCAAATTTTTTTTTCCTCTTCTACACGTAGGTGCATCTTATGGTCAGGTGCATCTTATAGACTGAAAAATATGGTACTTTATTAAATTATGATTTCAGGAATTATTTCCATTGTAAATATTTTTTTTACCTATGAGCTAATGCATTACTACTGAAATGCAGCAGTGCAGCTCCAGATATTCATTCATGTTTAAGAGAGATATTGAGACCTGTCTTTTGTAGAAACAGTATTGAGCTGTGCTTACATTCTTTAAAAGTAGACGAAGGTTTTTGAAAATTATTGAATTGTTATAGATTCCTATGATTTTTACCTCAAATGGTTTTTGAACAGGATGAGGTATTACATTTATTTTCACTAATAATAAATAAAAAAAAGTGATGCAGTCATACTTTTGATCTGGCTCAAGAGGGATTATGGGAAAAACGCATAGTTACTTATCTATAGCGGGTATTTTCTGAGGACAACAGGAAAAGGTTCTTACTTTTGGTGATGTCATCCACGGAGCCCCAGCACAAACAGTCAAAAAATGTACTGTCACTTTAAAAACTTCCCGCCAGATGTTGGCTCACAGGACTATTAGTTCAGTAACAAAGCTAAGAAGCTAACAATGGGAAAAGGGAGGGTTGTGAGAATATCTGCTTGCTGTACTTGAACATCTGCTACAGGCAAGTAACTATACTTTATCTGAAGACAAGCAGGCAGCATATTCTCACAGACCCCCCTAACTACCAGAGTCATGCCTTTGAGAAGAGGGTTATTGATAACTGACATGAGCCTGGCAAATACACAGGTTGGAGGGAAGTTGGCATCTAACTAGAGAATAAATTTTGTAGAACTGCTTGACCAAACCAACTACCCAGTCTGGTCTGATTATCCAAACAATAGTGGGATATAAAGGTATGAATTGAGGATCACGACTGCTCTAGAAATGTCCTCAATAGGAATGGAATGTAGATGAGTTACTGAAGTTGCCATTGCTTGAACATTATGTGGCCTTTAAGTGTTAGCCCAGCCCGGGCACAGAAAAAGAGATACTGTCTGTCAGCTATGTAGAGATGGTTATTTTGGTGAGAGGAGTTCCAAGTCTATTTGGATCAAAAGACAAGAACAGCTGACTGGAAGTTCTGTGAGGTTTGGATTGATCCAAGTAATAAGCAAGAGTCCAAAGTGGAGTGCAGGTTCTCCAGGGTGAGAATGTGGTTTTTTGAAGAAGACAGGAAGATGTAAGGTAGGTCTGACACAAATGTAAGATGACTGAGGTATGAAATTGAGAGTGGGTTAATGGACACTTCATCATAGTGGAAAGTACCACATTGAGGTTCCAAGCCACCAGCAAATTGGAATGTTAAATGTCTTTCATGGATGTAGATACCAAAGGATATTTAGATAACAGCTTTTATCTAATGGTGTATGCAAAGCAATGATAGTACTGAGATGATATCTTAACTGAAGAAGTTTTGAGACTAGAATTGGAAAGGTGTAGAAGATAGTAGAGATCCGATGGGAGAGGACAAATGAGTTTTAGGGAGGGGAGCTTATACCAGACTGTGAAGCGAATCTATTTGAACCATAGCAATGTTGTGTGGAAGGTTTTCTAGAAGCTTCAATGATGGCTGATATAAAGATGTGCCTCCACAATTGGCTAGTCTATTGTGGATGTGCAAGGGGTCCTGGGTTCAGTATCCTCAAAGAGGTTCAGCGGGAAGTGAAATTAATGACAATGACATCCAAGAGTGATTGCATAAAATATATTGTGTAGAAATAAGCTTAATATTACAGAAATGCAATACTTTTCTGGAGCTGCTTTGGTGTTTTTTGAATAAGAAAGAAAAAACAGGTTTTCCTTTGTGTCTCTGAATAGGCGAGTTGCTGTGTGGGGGAAGAGAGGGAAATAAACAAGAATCCAGAGAAAAAAAGGGAGAGGGAATATTTGTGTGTGTGTGTGTGTGTGTCCAGAGAAAGAAAAGGAGGGTGAGGGTGTGTGTGAAAAGGTTTTATCTGAATGATGTGTGTGTCTATATGGGTGAAGGTGTATGAAGTGTGAAAGAGAGAAAAACAGGGGCTAAGCTTGCCCTCATAGACTTGAGTTTCTGTTATTTTCCAGTATCTTTCTGTGACAACTGGCTTCTGATTGACAATAACTATCTGTCTTTAAGAAGATGCAGCTGGAGTCATTCTTTGCCTTAAGCATTGGACCTTAGCACCTTTATTGAATCCTCCCTGCCTTCTGCTAAGGTTCTTTGTCAAGCTCAAGTAATGGTAATTTAGTGGCATTCCAATGTCTTTTCTTAGCTCTGTCTGCACTGACATACCCAGGATCAGATCTGTTTAATATAATCTTCCATAGGCCTTTGCTGATATTGGTTGGACCAACAGAAAATGATGTGGACAACCAACACTCAGCAATGCAAGGCTGAGAGCTGACACTGCTGAAGATAGTACAAAAGCATCTAATTGTTGGGAGAGAGAGATCATATTGTGAGTGTTAATGAACGAAGATTTGATGAAGGAATGAACTCTCATTTTGCGTGAGACACTAGAAAAATGTTGAATGTGAAGTGTACATATTTGAATCTGAAAGTTGGCTAGTTCCAACTGCATATATAATTGAGATGTCAACTTTTAATATAGTTATGTGGGACGATGGTTAGATGAATCCCTGAATGTTGAAACAGAAAGAGCACGCTTGTGCTCTTCTATTTTATTAGCAGCTTCCTCTATGTGTGCATCCTTTACACTGAGTTGCAGAAGGAGAGGGAACCACAGTTGATGTGGCTATAAGAATCGTGTCGGTGTACTCCTGAAGACGTTTAAATAGAATTCTCCCAATTTGCTGAATTGGAGGGAAAGCAAAGAAATCTGCTGCTCCAGTACAGAAAAAGCATTCAACTGCAGATGATGTAGAGTAGATTTTGGAACAGAAGATTATAAGTTTATTGTTGAGGGGGGATGTAAAAAGGTCCATTTCTGGTGTACTCTAGTGTGAAAATGTATGATGGAATATGGTTGTTGAGTGATTATTCATGCGTTTGCAGGAGTTCGCTCAATTTGTCCACTAAGATGTTTTGCTTCCCCACTAGGTAGACATCTATCTAAAATATGTTGTGAGGAATCACCCAGGACCAGATTTAGAATGCTTTTTGGAATAGTGAGTGAGACTTTGTGCTTCCTTGATTGGTTACATAGTACATGGTAACTTAGTTGTCTGATCAAATGAGTACTACTTGATTGAAGAGGCAAACTAGCAGAGTTAAAAGAGCTGTCAATGCAATGTAAAAAGAGAAGACTATAGACATATGTGAATCAGGATGTTGAGGCTCATATGAGGCAGGAAGAGTTGAGTTTGAGCATATTTCTCATGCATTCTAATTGAAGCTGTAATTAGGCACTGATGATCTGAAGAGGTTATTGTGAAGAAGTCATACTTGATTCGCAGCCTCCATGGATTTAAAGTGATGGCGCCAGCAGCACTGTTGGGAAAGGTACAGTAGACGGTGGCAGTGCTGGTACCAATATTGACAAAGGTACATTAGGTGACAGTGTCGATGGCAAAGGTACATTAGATGATGAAATTGCTGGTACTAATAGCAGCAAAGGTATGTTAGCAATGGTACCAATATTGACAGAGTGATGGGTCCCAAAGTGATGGCCTGGGTCAAGAACTGGTTGAGTGGAAGGTGACAGAGGGTAGTGATCAATGGAGATTGCTCTGAGGAAAGGGATGTTACCAGTGGTGTGCCTCATGGTTCTGTTCTTAGGACTGGTTTTTTTTTTTAATTTATACAATTAAGATAAACTTGTACAGAAAGAGGATTCATGATAAGGAAAATTAACTATAACACTGAAACTAAATAAGTAATAATATACTAACATAAATCTTCTCAAGTCCTCAAATTGATCCAAAATGTGATTCAAATGCGAGTTAACCAAAGAAAATATTTTTTATGAAATCATAAGCTATCAGAGAGTAAGGACATTTATTCTATTGAGAACTCTCCTTCTCCAATCGGGACAGGGACAGGAAAGTCGTCAGCTGGAGAGGTTCAAAGAAAACATACTTCTGAGTTTTATAATGAATTACACATTTACAAGGATGTCTAAGAAAAAAAGTTGCCCCTAAAGCCAAAACACCAAGTTTTAACAAAAGAAATTCTTTTCTACGCTTTTGGGTCTCCCTTGCTAGATCTGGAAACATTTGTATCTTATAGCCTAGAAATTATTTTTGCCTATGTTTATAAAACATTCTCACGAGTCAACTCTTATCAGTGGTAAGTGCAAGCATCAACAATAAAGTAGCTGAAACAGACATTTCTCTATGTGATGATTCTAATATAGCTGAAATGTTTATAGGTTCTTGGTTTATTGCTTGTTGAATATCTCGAGTCTTAATCGGAAGATAATAAACTTGCTAAAGGATTGTTCTTTTTAACATTTTTATAAACGATATTGCTTTAGGGCTGTCGGGTAAGATTTGCCTCTTTGTGGATACCAAAATCTTCAATAGAGCAGACACCCAGGATGGTGTGAATACATGAAGAAAGACCTGGCAAAGCTTGAAGAATGGTCTGAAATTTGGCAGCTAAAATTTAATGCTAAGAAATGCAAGGTCATGCATTTGGGCTGCAAAAACCCGAGGGAACAGTACAGTTTAGGGGGTGAAGAACTTATGTGCACAACAGAAGAAAGGGACATGGGTGTGATTTTATGTGATGATCTTAAGGTGGCCAAACAGGTTGAAAAGGTGACGGCGAAAGCTAGAAGGATGCTAGGGTGCATAGGGAGAGGTATGGCCAGTAAGAAAAAGGAGGTATTGATAAGACTTGTGAGACCTCATTTAGAATATTGTGTACAGTTCTGGAGGTGCACCTTCAAAAAGATATAAAAAGGATGAAGTCAGTCCAGAGCAGGGGTGGGCAACTATGGCCCTCGAGGGCCGGAATCCAGTCGGGTTTTCAGAATTTCCCTGATGAATATGCATTGAAAGCAATGCATGCACATAAATCTCATACATATTGGGGAAATCCTGAAAACCCGACTGGATTCCAGCCCTCGAGGACCGGAGTTGCCCACCCCTGGTTCAGAGGAAGGCTACTAAAATGGTGCGTGGTCTTCGTCATAAGGCGTATGGGGACAGACTTAAAGATCTCAATCTGTATACTTTGGAGGGAAAGCAGGAGAGGGGAGATATGATAGAGACATTTAAATTAAAAAAAAAAATCACAAAAAATGCTACAAGCCAGAAGTGGGCTGGCCTGGAGATATCAATTAATACAAAAGTGGAGAAAAAGCCTCAAATATCGCATATACGGACAGCAGTCCAAAAGGACTTCAAGCTGCCACAGTGCTTGTCGTTGGCATAAATAACTCCACCCGATTAAATACTTTATCTCAAAACAGGTAACCGCCCACCACCATGCATGGATGGAAAAAGGAAAAATTAAGCTTAGCTAAAGTAGAAGAATGGTTGCGCTGTCCACCAGCGTCTTAGTTGTTCAGGACGAACACAAGCCTTACTGCTTGAATTCACCAAACATTCTTCATTCGCCATGGAGGAAAGCTAGCTGGTATTAAATCCCTGAGGCAGCCAGTTAATGGTGAAACAAGGCTCTTGTTGGAGGCGAGCGAGGAATGTTTGGTGAATTCAAGCAGTAAGGCTTGTGTTCTTCCTGAACAACTAGAACGCTGGTGGACAGTGCGACCATTCTTCTACTTCAGATAAGTTAAATATTTCCTTTTTCCATCCGTGCAGTGGTGGGCGGTTGCCTGTTTTGAGATAAAGTATTTAATTGGGTGGAGTTTTTTTATGCCAATGACAAGCACTGTGGCAGCTTGATGTCCTTTTGGACTGCTATCTGTATATGTGATATTTGAGGCTTTTTCTCCACTTTTATATTAATTGATATCTCTCCAGGCCAGCCCACCTCTGGCTTTTAGCATTTTTTTGTGATTTTTTTAATTTTTTGCTATTACTAAGATTGTTATTGAGAGACATTTAAATACCTAAGTGATGTCAATGCGTATGAGTCGAGTCTTTCATTTGAAAGGAAGCTCTGGAATGTGAAGGCATGGAATGAAGTTAAGAGGCGATAGGCTCAGGAGTAATCTAAGGAAATACTTTTTTACAGAAAGGGTGGTAGATGCATGGAACAGTCTCCCAGTAGAGGTGGTGGAGACAGAGACTGTGTCTGATTTCATGAAAGCCTGGGATAGGCAAGTGGGATAGCTCTTAGAATCACTGCTTGGCTGGCCCGGACCTTCTCTTCAACTTCAGAGTTGACATCGGGGGAAGACTTGTGGGCCAGTGGCGTACAATCGCTGCACACACCTGGCCCTTCCCTTCCTTGAGTTGTGGCAAGCAGTGGCAGCAGCGGACCGTGACAGGGGTGGGAAGGAGGAATCGGCGGTGGGTAGGCAGGTTTTGGCGAGGGAGGGAGGGATGCAGGTAGGCTTTGGCATGGAAGGGAGGGAGGCAGGCAGGCTTTGACGTGGCAGGGAGGGAGGGAGGGACAAAGGCTGGAAGGCAGTGAGGGGAAGGGGGTACAAACTTGGGACATAGGAAGGAGGGAGGGGGAGAATAGAAAGGGACAATTGTTGGGCCTGAGTGTGTGAGTGAAAGGGGAAAAAGATGGTGCACATGGAGAAAAAGGAAGAGGAAAATTGTGCATAGAGAGGAGTGAGGTAGATATGCATGGGGAATAGAAGGATGAGGGAGAAATGTTGGATATGGTGGTGGAGAGGGAACAGAGGGATAGACTGAAGGGGATGCAAGGGGGAGGAATGTTGGGCATAGTGATGGAGGGAGAGATGTGGCATGGTATTGGTGAACGGTGATAGAAGGAGAAATGGGCATGGGGCTGGTGGGCCGTGGTGAAAAATGATCTGGGGGATGAGAGAGGAAGAAAAGTTGGACTCATGGAGGGACACAGAGAGATGTTGGTTGGGGAATGGAATGAGTTTTGGCGGAGAGAAAGCATGCAGAAAGAAAGAATTGGATGCAGTCAGAAGGAAGTGCAACCAGAGACTCATGAAATCAACAGACAACAAAGGTAAGAAAAATGATTTTATTTTCAATTCAGTGATCAAAATATGTCAGTTTTGAGAATTTATATTTGCTGTCTATATTTTGCACTATATTTGTCTATTTTTCTACAGCTGTTACTGAGGTGACATTGCCTATTTTAAAGTCATCTGCCTTGACATTTTTGAAACCCCCCCCAAATATAAATAACATTTTCTCTACGTACAGTGTGCTTTGTGTTTCTTTTTTAATTTTGTGGTTACCATTAAGTATTAATAAGATTATATCAGGGGTCTCAAAGTCCCTCCTTGAGGGTCGCAATCCAGTCGGGTTTTCAGGATTTCCCCAATGAATATGCATGAGATCTATGTGCATGCACTGCTTTCAATGCATATTCACTGGGGAAATCCTGAAAACCCGACTGGATTGCAGCCCTCAAGAAGGGACTTTGAGATCCCTGGATTATATTGTGTGTATATGAAAAATGGATGGAAGAAATTGCATTACAATTAGTATTATTATGGGGGTAGAGTCAGGGGTGGAGTTTGGTGAGGTCTGGGGCGGAGTTTGGCCAGGGGTACTCGGTTGGTATTTGTTAGGCTTAGGGGGAATTGGTTTGAAAAGGTTGAGAAAAACTGGAAATAGAACACTGAAAAGCAACTTAGCTCAGCAGAAAACTAAGAACTGATGGTCTCGCAAGCCGACGCCAGGTGGGAAGGCACCAGCACATGTACAGTATAGGCGGTCTTAAAGTTTTTAAAGTTAACAGTATACTTTTTGACTGTCTGTGCCGGGGTTCCATGGATGACGTCACCCACATATGAGAATATGCTGCCTGCTTGTCCTCGGATAACTAATTTTACATGTTTAAAAAAATCCACACTTCATATAGTTTCAGAAAACATAAGTTATGCAAGTTACATTATTGCCCAATCACTGAACTCACAAAGCAAAGAAAAAAAATGTGCTACAGGTAGCATCAAGGCAATCTGATTGCTACTTCTATTTCTCTTTTGGGAACATTGTACAATAAATCAATAACTATTAATGTGTTTGTCTCACTACTACCAATAACAGGTGGCTGAGGCTTATTATTTTGTTGAATGCAAGGAATAAAAGTGAGTTTCAAGGCTACGTTGTCACCCTACACACAAGTTGTTCAGTACACTGATGTTCAGAAAACAGTGTATTAAGTGCATTAGTTCAAAACTGTAGTAATCTCTTTTTTAAGAGATGACAAAAAGCATAAGAAAACTAAGGCTTACTCCTTTTCAGAGACTGTGGATCTCACAATTTGATTTCACAAACTCTATCTCCTATAAAATGTTTGAAATACCCTACTCCCATCCCCCAAGAACTCTTTGCAACTGCCCTACCATCCCACAAATTGCACAGTAGCAGCAGTGAATGCATTTTTGCAGAGTGGTGACAAACTGTCCCTATCTGCAAAAACTATCCCCCATCGCAACTGCCTCAGTACATATATGCTATCACATTTACAGGCACATACAAAGGAGATGGAAACAATTCTATGAGCCATGTTCTGTATGCCTTCCCCTCTTGTTATGAAGCATATTCATAATATCCATATTATCTTCAACCTACATTATGCCCCATGTCATAGGTGTAGTTCACTTGGCATTGGCTCTCCCCTCAAACCAGCTAGCAGGTTGTTAGCTGCTAGCACAGACATCGTGTTTCTGGTGGCATAGGTGGCACTTCCAATGTGAGGTAAGATCACTAATAAGACAGAAGAACAAAACAATTTAGAGAGAATGAGATTTAATGATCACAGAAACTTTTCCCATGCCAGCATATAGCTCTAATATCACTGGAGCTTTTTCTTAAGTGATGGGTCTTAACAAAATTTCTTTCTTTTTTTTGTATATATTTTTTATTAAGTTTGAAAATATTTAACAGTGCAATGTATAGATTAATAAACAAACAAACAATAAAGCCTAAAAGCACATACATCTTACAGTTACCCATACACAATCATTTTATCCCACCCCCTTTCCAATAAATAATCATCATAAATAATAAATATTTTACCCCACCCCCACCCTGGATGTGCATAGAACTAACCAAATTAAAGACAAAAATCGACTATCCTGAAGTAATAAAAGATGTCAATGGGTCTAAAACCAATTTAAATACATTACTATGTCCTAACAAATCCGTATTTATTTTCTCATTCCTATATCTGGAGAATAAATTTGCCCACCAAAAAGAAAAGTTAAGGCGATCATAATTTTTCCAATTATGTGTTATCATCTGCATAGCTACCCCAGTCATAATTATGAAAAGACGACATTTATAACGATCTAGGGGGGATTAATATGTAATGATGTACCACATATGACTATCTCATATGCTTGATAAAAGGTATGGAAAACCTTTCATACACTGAAAGATTGGAGAAACTGGGGCTCTTTTCCCTGAAGAAGCGGAGACTTAGAGGAGATATGATTGAGACCTATAACATCATGAAGGGCACAGAGAAAGTGGAAAGGGATAGATTCTTCAAACTCTCGAATACTACAAAAACGAGAGGGCATTCAGAAAAGTTGAAAGGGGACAGATTCAAAACCAATGCTAGGAAGTTCTTCTTCACCCAACGGGTGGTGGACACTTGGAATGCGCTTCCAGAGAGCGTGATAGGACAGAATATGGTCCTGGGGTTCAAGAAAGGATTGGACAATTTTCTGAAGGAAAAGGGGATAGAGGGGTATAGATAAAGGATTGCTACACAGATCCTGGATCTGTTGGGCCGCCGCGTGAGCGGACTGCTGGACACGATGGATCCCTGGTCTGACCCAGCAGAGGCACTGCTTATGTTCTTATGATGACTCAAGTATTGCATTAAACTGTCCCCATATGGACTTCCAAAAACTGAGCATCAATGGACAATAGAACAACAGATGATCCAGTGTCCCTATGTCTAGATGACAGTGCCAGCATCTATTTGATTTAGAACTATCTAGCTTTTGTAACTTAACAGGGGTTCAAAAAGATCTATGTAACTAGAAAAAACAGGTTTGCCTCATAGATGCTGATGCTGTACACCTCATCCTCCAAGTCCAAATTCGTGGCCATCGAGACGCAGAAATATACTGCTTTATCTCAATGCTCCCAGGCATAGATTCTATAAAGTGCGCCTAACTTTCGGCACGGTTTAGACATCCAAATAAAGTGGATAATGAGCGATTTAAGGGCCTTAACAAGCGTTAATTGGGACACAGATGGGATATGCGTCACTTAAGATGTTCATAGGACACATACACGAGATAGGCGCGAGTTTAGGGAATAGCCGCGTCTATGTTTCTAGACATGGGTGTAACAGGGGCCTGACCTGGGCGTGGTTAAGGGTGGGCATTACATAGGTGTTACTTAGATACCGCGTCTAAACAGTGTAGCAAATGTAGGCGAGAGAAAAGCTGGTCTAAGTGTAGTTTTTCAAAGTACTTTCAACTTTCGTAGCTGGCGACTTCCTATAGACGCAAGTTAGGCGTGCATTCCGCTTCCTTAATGATATTTTCTATAGTGAGTTTGAATATGGGGGGGGGTTCCTCTTTCTCCCTCCTAATAGATTTAATAAGCCACCATATCAATAGAGCACATCAATATAAACATATTGCATGGAAAACATAGTACTTTTCTGCCCAAACAGTAATATAATTTGCTCATTATACCACCTTTGGCTTTCTTGCTTAAAAAGAACCCCTTTTTTCTCAACAAACAGTGCTGCAATCAGCTCTTTCTTGAGAGCAAAGAAAGAACATGAAAAAATGTATCATTATTGCACACATTACTTCATTTCTCAGCGCTTAAAAAGAGAAAAACCAGATACAGATCTTAACATGCATTTTCCCTCATTCCAAAATGGAGCTCTTCAGCATCACAAAGCTGACCTCATTGTGAGATCATCAAGCTGCACCTTCAAGGTAGTATGCCACAATTAAAAGATGCGCTGGGTGTTGAACTTACAACCTCTAAATGATTAGCACAGGATTTTAACCCATAGAGCTACATCAGCTTCTACTCAGGTGGATCTCACTGCCCTTTCATATCATACTTGACTGACCTGCCTATGTATCATATGCTTAGGAATGATATTACAATCACCACAAAGAAATCATTTGTGGCTCACCAGGTTAATGCGCCTTGTTCATCTTCTCAAGCTTCTCTCCTTTTAACAACTTCCTAGCTGTTAAAAGAGGGTCTAGATCAGGGGTGTCCAACCTTCTGGTTTTCCTGGGCCGCATTGGAAGAAAAAAATTTGTCTGGGGCCGCACAAACACTAACGCTAGCTGATGAACAAAAAAAAAAGGCTGAGCAGGTCCTAAATTTGCAATTACTAATATAAAAAAATGTACATATCGAATAATAAACCTTCATTAAAGGGACACTGTGGAGAGGAACCCAAAAAAGCAGTAATACTTACCCTGACTGAGTGATCCTCCACATGTTCCACTGACAGCATAAGCCTGGTTCTCCCATTCACTTTAATAGCTAAAGTGAGCTTCTTCAGAGGCAAGCCTCATCAAAGGCGAGCCTCATCAGAGCAAGGATGCTGAAGCAGCTGTCAGCTGTGTACGTGGAGGATCGCTCAGTCAGGGTATTACTGCTTTTTTGGGTTCCTCTCCACAGTGTCCATTTAAAATTATTTTTGATATTTTTTACTTTTTTTAAGTAATGTCTCCTTTAAAAACAGATATAACATATATAACTGAGGTGCAAGCCAATTGGCAATTTCATGTTATTAAAAATTACCTTTCCTTCTCAGTCTGCAGCCATCCAAAATGTGGAAAATCAACCACCCATCTGAACATGTCTCTTTCCATCTGAACATCTTAGCTCCAATGCCAGAAAATTTACTTGCTGCTTTTGGTTTTCCTTGAACTGGGAAGTTTTTAATTACACTGCTGTGTTGAGTGGGTCTTCACTTGTCATTAATTGCACATAGCAAAGGCTCCAAAAATCAGATTCAGTCACTTTCATGGCCCTTCCTAGCTCACTCATAATTTATTAAGATTCGAAGAGGGTGTGAGAGCTGAGTTTGGAGAGCCTTGGTGAACTTAACATCCAATAAAGAGCAAAAAAGTTATTTATAATAAAAAAAAAATCTCCTGCAGCTGATTGTTATTTGTGATGGGGCAGTTCTGCAGGTGAGGAGTAGATTTATTTCAATGAGATATTCATTAACATGCTTAGGGTCAACATGATGATGGCTCCATGTTACTGAATATTTCATAGGTTGCTGTTATTTACAAAAACACCTTAATCTCACTGAAACAAATCTACCCCTCACCTGCAGAACTGCCCCATCACAAATCACAATCAGCTGCAGATTTGTTTTTATTATAAATGACTTTTTGCGCTTTATTGGGTATTAGGTTCACCAAGGCTCTCCAAACTCAGCTCTCACAACTTCGTCAAATCTTAATAAATTATCCCAGTCTAAGTAATAGAACAGAGGGCAACAAAACTAGTGGGATTTTTGACACTGAGTTTGATAAACCAGTTTATCAATATCTGGTTCGATGGAAGTAGTTGCAATTTTCAGTGAGTGCTCAAGGTGCTCATCAGATATCTTGGTTCTAATTTTACTTTTAGTGTGCTTCATTCTTGAAAATAGTTGCTCACAAATGTAGGTGCTGCCAAAAAGAGATGACATGAATAAGGCATGATTGTGAAGCGAGAGATATTTCTCTCTGGGAAGATAGGACCTATAAAAGTCCATTAAAGACATGTGATCAAATTTTTCTTTCAGTTGAATGTCAGATTGCAGCTCAGGTAACACATTAATGTAGACTGAAAATGGAGTCGCAAATAAACCAAAATATTTATTACTAGTCTTATAGCCCGTGACATTAACGGGTGCTAGAATATATGTGTGTGTGTCTGTCTGTATTTCTTTCTCTCTCTCTCTCTCCTTAGCCGCTTTCTGTCTTTCTTTTTTACTGTTGTTTCTTAACGCATCTGCTTATTTAGCTCCAGCTCCTTTTAATAAGGGAAGTGAGTAATTATGTTTAAATTCCCAACCTCCATTATCATATCTAATAACGCAACTCCAGCTGCAAAAGAGCCATTACTTATTCTGCACGCCAAGTAACTACTGGGGGGGGGATTCCTCGGTCTGAAGCTGACACCCCCTGATCTTCTCTCACCACCCAGCAAACCAAAAATCAGCAATCCATAGTTGTACAGCTAATGTTTTTCAGAGGAAGAAATAAAAACAGCACCAGGCTCAGATTTAGCATCAGGAAGAGCAGCAGCAGCAGCAAAGCGACTTATGAAGCCTTGATCGATCTGCTCCATCAAAGGATGGGAGAATTGTCCGTTCAAGACCGTGGTTTTGTTACCTGCTCTCTTGCGGGAATAGCCGGAGGCCCTGGACCAGGAGCACTGGCTGTCTCCCCGCGGTCTCCACACACAGTCCCCATGGCAGGATCGCACTCTGCAACGCGCCATGCAGTCCGGAAAATTCCTGGACTGCGACAGCACTCAGCGGCATCGGCGCCCCCCCTGCCCCGCGACAGCACTCAAGTTCGGCCTCCTTCTCCCGGCATCAGCAGAACTTCAGATCGGCAACAGGTGCTCAGTCAAAAGCTTCCCCTGACTCAGCTTCCTGTTTCCGCCCAGGCAGTTCAGTCAGAGGAAGCTTTTGACTGAGCACCTGTTGCCGATCTGAAGTTCTGCTGATGCCGGGAGAAGGAGGCCAAACTTGAGTGCTGTCACGGGGCAGGGGGGGCGTCGATGCTGCCGAGTGCCATCACGGAGGGAGGGGGGTGCTGATGCCGCTGAGTGCCGTCGCAGCCCAGGAATTTTCCGGACCTGTCCGGCTGTGCACCCCCCCTAAGGCTGCACCCGTGGTGGACCGTCCCCCCGCCTTGGTACGCCACTGTGCCGAACCCGTCACCCTCGGGCTCCTGCAATCTTTCCGTACCGCCCAGGCATTTGATTTGGGACAGACGAAGACTGACCAACCGCAGAACTTGTGAACTACTTCCAGAGCCTTTAGAGACAGGTTAGCAGAATCGCGTTTCTCCGTCAAGAATATCTTCCCCCTTAAATCCGGTGAGATCTCGTTTCGAGATAGGTTTATAAAGTTGCTCGGGCGTCTATCGCTTCTGTTTGCTGGGCTCTCCAGGTACGAAAAGGTCTGGGTTTCTCTCCAAGCGAAATGAAAGTTATCCTCGTCCCCCCAAAGTGGTGATTTTTCTCAAATGGACAAACGTGTAGGAGAGTGATAGCAGGAAAAAAATAAAATCCCAGCTCCGATTCCGGACTGGCCTCATCTGGAAGCAGCGACTCCGACCTTTACCGGGCCCTCCAGTAGCTCACACTTCCACATCCCTGCCCTCCCAACAGGGAGTTTTGAAAGCAGCTACACTCAGCGGCGCGAGGTGGAGAGCAGGGAGGCTGTGGTGATGTTAAAAAAAAGCGCATGCGCACTCTTGCCGGCACATCCCGACAGATCAGATCTCAGGGAACACACGTTGAGAGTGCGCATGCGCGCTTAGCGTTTTATTATTATAGATTATCTCGGAAATCTTCAAATCTGTTTCAAAGTCTTCTTTCAAATCGAAAAGCAAGGCTGCATATTTTTCGTTATTGATAGGACTGCGTTTAGCCAACGTGTTGAAATGTATAAAATTATTTGCCTTTATTTGATCTTGCCATAATTTCAGTTTCATTTGGAATGCTGTTATGGTTTGAAACATTGCATTGACGAGCTGGTTTTTACCTTGAAGACGCATGTTTAACTCATTCAAATGAGCGATCAAATCTACTAAAAATGCTAAATCTACTTTAAATTTTTTAGATTAGTTTCTACCCCATCACTATTTCTCTACACTTCTCTCTATTCTTATCTGGTCCCCTTCCCCATAACCCCTTCATTTAATATTTTGCTCCTCTCCTTCTGATCTTCTTACTCATGATCCATGCTGTGTGTGAGGATGACACTGGCAGTGCTTCACTGCTGCCCAGGCCTAGTCTTGCACCCTGAACTGCATGGAGCATCGTAGTATTCCGCAGTTCAGAATGACACACTGACCTGGCAGCAAAGCAGGATTTGCCCTGAGACATTCCACCGCCACTTCCTCTTCAGAAGTGGGATTGGCATGGGTAGGGAGAAAGGAAAGAGGAGATCTGGGATCAATGACCCTGCCAGAATAAGGTAGGAAACCTGACATACAAAACAAAGTGCATGCCATTTGACTGCAGAAAATTTGAATAAGCAGAACACAGTTCTCCAAAAAGTCTAGTAAATCAAGAGACTGCCACATAACTTATTTGAACATGAACAAAAAGATACAAAATGTCAAAAGTATATATTAAATCATCCATTCCCTGTCCAATAAAAATAAACTCACCACAGTTCTTGAGCGTGAGGAGTGGATGGTCCATTGGCAATGGCTCTGGGACTGTCACATCTAGACCAGCAGCTGCAATCTGCCCACTGACCAAGGCCTGGTACAGATCCTCCTGATTCACTACAGCACCCCTAAGGAGCATTACAGTAAAAAATAAAAATAAAACTAGTACCAGAACTAAAATCAGAACAGTACCAGAACAAGACGTGTACTAAGGGCCATTATAGAAATACAACTTGCAAATCTGCTCAGAGGTCATTATTAAAGCCACCTGGCCCAATAATTAAATTCAATAATTATCATTTCTTTTAAACACCAGGCACAGGATTTAAATATATACCTTAATATCTCAGTCAATACCTGGATATCAGCATTGAATATCTGTGTATGGCAGAAACAGCTGCTGTCATCTAGATCAGTATTCTTCAACCGCCGGTCCATGGACTGGTGCCGGTCCGCAGACATTTTCTGCCGGTCCACAGGGCCGGCACGTCCATCAGGCAGAAGACAGTGTTCTTCAGCCACCAGTCCACGGTGCGATCAACGCGGCGTCTTTGGGCTGGCTCCCTGATTGCTGCAGGGCACAAAGCCATGGGAAAAGGGTCCTACGTGTGTCCTGCGCCTGAACTGGAAACCTTCTCTTTGACGTTGCAACGTCAAAGGGAAGGCTTTCAGATGAGGCATGGAACGCGCGCGAGGAGCCGCTGCCCACAGCTTTGTGCGATGCAGCACTCAGAAAGCTGGCCCGAAGACGCCGCGTTGATCGCACCGTGGACTGGCCCGAACATAACATCGGGGGGCAGGCCATAAGGCAAGGCACAGCATGGAGGGATAGAGATAACAGCGGTAGGGGGGAAGTTTTTATTTTGTGATCGATTTACATCTGCTGTCTGTTCAGGAAGAAATGCATTTGTTTCTTTCCTCTGGAGTTGTACTGCTTAGAGAGTCTTGCATCTTAGGGTTTGTTTGTAAATATTAGTACTTTTAGTTTTTGGTTCTGCATTTGCATGGGGTTATCTGTTTTCTGGTAGGAATGAATGTTGAAAAGCATACAGTATGCTTTGTGTATTTTAATTTTGTGGTTAACCATTATGTGTTGTTACTATGATTATATTGGGTGTATATATGAAAAATGAATGGAAAAAAATGGTTTTACAATTAGTACTATTATGGGTGAGGGTCTGGAGCGGAGATTGGGTGGAGATGGGCACGACATAGCCCAGTGTTCTTCAACTGCCGGTCTGAGGACTGGTGCCGGTCCACAAAATAATTATTTTATATCCGCCGGTCCATAGGAGTCAAAAGGTTGAAGAAAACTGATCTAGGTAATGAAAATGTTCAATGCCATTATACCGATAACTATCTCAATAACATAGGGAAGCTTTATTGTAGTCCTAAGTTATACAGATAGTGATGCTGAATAATGCCACAATCTGTATCATGCTGGGGTGGACTGTACTGATTTTCAGTGGCATTATCTGCACAATGACTCGAAAAACACTGCTTGGCCCCAGCAAGCATTACATTTATCCAGGTAGCAGGTGATGCTACCTGGAGAAGTTAGACTTCTTGATGAAAATTTGTAGCTAAATTTCCAGACTTTCAAACTTATTATGCAAGTCTGGATGTACTTCAAACTTGTTGGTGAATTCAAATCATGGATAAATGGTTTGAGATTATTTTTTATTTACTTATTTTTATGCAATTACAGTAGACTCTCTGTTAATCGTAACTCAATTAACTAGAACTCTCAAGCAACCAGAAAAAAAAAATCTAAGAAATACTGTAATACTTTAAATAAAAATGAAAATAAAATCAGTGTCTGGTGGAAATTTAAGTGTAAACTTGGAATGCCACATCTGAGTACACCCATGCTTTGCCTACCATATGTCTGGGAGTTTGTCTGGAACAGTTTATGGTATGGTACAGAATGGGGTATAGTATTATTTATTTTAAAAAATTTCTCATCATTTATTGCAGCAGGTTACAAAGGCCGCCATAGATCCAATCGTTTTGTCAGATCATGGGGGAATTTGGATTGAATTGAAATTGGATGAGCAAGATTATAGTAGACCTGTCTGGAGATTCAATAATACATTGCTTGCAGATTACAACTTTATTGAGAAATTTCAATCAAAAATTACTGAATATTTTCATTTAAATGCCTCAGATGAAGTTTTTTTGGAAACCTTATGGGATGCTTTTAAAGCTACTATGAGAGGGCAAATAATCTCATATTTGGCACATGTTAGGAAATAGCTCAATAAAGAATTTTCTAATTTGGAACAAAATATTAAAAAATTGGAGGCACAATTGGCCCTGAAATAGGACCCAACTACTCTGCAGGCCCTCTTAAAAGATAAATTTAAGTATAATGAGCTTTCCTCTCAAATGGCTACGAAAGAGCTGTTCTCTCAGCAAGCTCTATATTATGGAAACTCGAATAAAGCGGGAAGAGTATTAGCTAATTACCTTAAGCTAAAAAAAGGAAAGTAAAAACTGTGGCTATCACAGATGAGAATAGGGAGACTCAAGCTCAAATTGGAATTATCTTAAAACAATTTTTGAAATATTATAAAGCTTTGTATTCTTCCGAGCCTTATTCAAATAAAGAACTAGAGGGTTTAGAATTTTTAAAATTAATTAAGGGACCAAAAATTCCTGAGCATATAAAAGGAAGTCTTTAGGAGCCTATATCGTTGAAAGAATTATAAACAGCATTGAAGTCCCTTAGAGTTGGATCTGCTCAAGGTGGTGATGGTTTCACTGTAGAGTTTTACAAATCAATTCAAAGTACCCTATTACCTCATCTATTAAATATATATCAGGTTCAACCAACTAAAGGTTGCGTTACAGGTACTATGGCAGAATCTCTAACTATTGTTTTGCTGAAGCCAAATAAAAATCCTACATTGGTTTCAAATTACAGGCCTATTTCTTTGATAAATGTTGATGGTAAAATTTTGGCTAAGTTATTGGCTATGCGCTTGGCCAAGGCTCTCCCTTATATTATTGGTATGCACCAAAAGGGATTTGTTGCTCAAAGACATTCTTCAAATAACACCAGGCTGTCTTTACACATGTTAAATTTAACAAAAGCCATGGAAGATCCAGCCTTCTCTGTATCCTTGGATGCGGAGAAGGCCTTTGATCGAGTGGAATGGACCTTTATGTATCGAGCAATGGATTGGTTTGGTATTGGTTCTAGATTTATACAAATAATTCAAACCTTGTATAGTTCCCTTTCTAGCAGATTATATATTAACTAGTCATTAAGCCCGTTACATTAACGGGTGCTAGAATACATGTCTGTCTGTCTCCCTTCCGCTGACTCTCTTTCTCTCTCCATGGCCCCCTTTCTCTGTCTGTCTTTCTGTTCCTCTCCCTGCCCCTGTGTCTTTCTTTCTTTCTGTCTCCCTCCCTCCCGCTGTCTGTCTGTCATTTTCCCCCATTTTCCTGTGCAGCAGCATTTCCATCCCACTTACCTATGCAGCAGCAACAGCATTTCCCTCCTATCCCCCCCTTTCTTGTGCAGAAGCAGCAGCGGTATTTCCCTTCCCCTCCAAGTCCCTGTATAGCAGTAGCAGCATTTTCCCCCACCCCCCTTTCCCTTCTCTTACCACGATCTGGCCTGCTCCGTTTGGCCCCTCCCCCTTCTTTTAGTGCCGTTGCTCTGCTCGATCTGGCCTGCTCCTGACCCTCCCACCGCCGACAAACCTCTGGGCGAAGGTGAACGCCAGTCCCAAGTCTGAGCGATCCTCCCAAACTTGACCTCCCTTACCCGGGTTGCGTTAGCCAGTGCTAATGTGTGCAAGCGGCTGTAGCACCGGCTTCTCCACCCGGACCCTGAGCACGCGCCGCGCTCCGCCCCTTAGCTACCCGGAAGTACCGGGCTTCACTCGCCTGCTCCCAGTGGGCCAAGAGAGAGGGGGGAGTGGCTGCCGTGGTGATCTGGCCGACTCCCTGGTGACAGGAGCCGCGGCGGCACCTTTAAAGTGAAAAAATAACTGTGGCAAGGGAGCCGGCCAACTGGCAGTTCAAGTTGGAGCTTTGGTCTGGCCTGCTCCCTGCCCGCCTTGCCATATTGTATTTTTTTATTTGAAAGACGCGGCGGTGGCTCCTCTCATGATCCCCACCTGCGTCGGAAGTCTGACCCAGGCGGGGATCGTGAGAGGAGCCACCGCCGCTTTTTTCAACTAAAAAATACAATACGGCAGGGAGCAGGCCAGACCAAAGCTCCAACTTGAACTGCCAGTTGGCCGGCTCCCTTGCCACAGTTATTTTTTCACTTTAAATGTGCCGCCGCGGCTCCTGTCACCAGGGAGTCGGCCAGATCACCACGGCAGCCACTCCCCCCTCTCTCTTGGCCCACTGGGAGCAGGCGAGTTCAGGTGAAAGGAAGAACTACATACCTGTTTAGCTCGTGGTTTTAAAGTTAGGCGGCCAGGCCAGGTCTTCAAAGCAGCTGCAGCCGCGGGTTTAAAGTTAGGCGGTCAGGTATTCAGAGCGGCAGGGGGAGGCAACCTTTTATTCAATGTCTGCCGGGTAAAGCGCCGTGCCGAGTAGAGGAAGCAAACGCCGTGGCAGGAGAGCAGGGAGTGAGTTTTTCCTATGCGGTTGTTTGGGGGGGGGGGTTGTGAACAGGAAGTCGAGCAGAGGCGGGAGTGAGCTGTTCAGCTTCCCCTATCTTGGCAAACCGCTCTGGCGAAAATGTAGTGAAGTGCCGCGTGGGGCCGTAGAAAGAGCGGGGCATGCTGCAGTCTTGGCGGCCACGGACATACGGATCACGGAAGCACGCTGATAAGACTGCGCATGCGCCGCTTACGGTTTTATTATATAGATAATACTTTTCGGAGCATTTCTGTCTGGAGAGGGGAGTTAGACAAGGATGTCCGTTTTCTCCTTTGCTGTTTGATATTGTTTTGGAACCCTTATTATTGGTTATACAACAGACAAAGGAGATCCAGAGTATTCCTTATGCAGGTCGGGAATACAAGGTCTCTGCTTATGCAGATGACATATTGCTTCTTTTGAGAAATCCTGAAACAACCATTCCACATTTACTAGATTTGATTGAAAGATTTGGAAAATTTTCGGGATATAAAATAAATTGGAGTAAATAGGAGATTCTTCATTTGTACATGATCAAAAAGGATTGTTTGATTTATTTCCCTTTCTTTATAAGGAAGAGGGTATAAAGTATTTAGGAATTTGGATTTACAAAACGCTGGAAGAAACAATGAAAGTAAATGAAAAATCATTATTGCTAAAGGTCACAGAAATGTGTGAACAATGGAACCCATTACATCTGTCTTGTTAGGGGAGAGTTCAGATGGTGAAAATGATGATTTTGTCTGTGTTTTGTTACCAAATAGGTATTTTACCAGTGTTTTTTCATAAGAACATAAGAACATAAGAACTGCCATCTCCGGATCAGACCTTTGGTCCATCAAGTCCGGCGATCCGCGCACGCGGAGGCCCTGCCAGGTGTACCCTGGCGTAATTTATAGTCCATCATATCTTTATATGCCTCTCTTAAGGAGATATGCATCTAGTTTGCTCTTGAAGCCTAGGACGGTCGATTCCGCAATAATCTCCTCTGGGAGGGCATTCCAGGCGTCAACCACTCTCTGAGTGAAGCAGAACTTCCTGACATTTGTCCTGAACCTGTCCCCCCTTAGCTTCATTTCATGTCCTCTAGTCCGTGTCAAATTGGACAATGTAAATAATCTTCTCTGCTCTATTTTGTCGATTCCTTTCAGTATTTTGAAGGTCTCGATCATATCCCCACGCAGTCTCCTTTTCTCTAGGGAGAACAATCCTAGTGTTATAAGTCTATCCTCGTATTCCAGTTTCTCCATACCCTTCACCAGTTTTGTTGCTCGTCTCTGCACCCTCTCCAGCAGTTTTATATCCTTCTTTAGGTAGGGAGACCAATGTTGGACGCAGTATTCCAAGTGTGGTCTGACCATTGCCCTATAAAGCGGCATTATAACTTTCTCCGATCTACTCGAGATTCCTTTCTTTATCATGCCCAACATTCTATTTGCCTTCTTTGCCGCTGCCGCGCATTGTGCCGACGGCTTCAGGGTCCTATCTATCAGTACACCCAGGTCCTTTTCTTGTTCACTCTTCCCCAGAGTTGCACCTGACATTGTATACTCGTATTCCTTATTCTTATTGCCTAAATGCATTACCTTGCATTTCTCCACATTGAACTTCATCTGCCATTTCTCCGCCCATGTTTCTAACCGACACAAGTCGCTCTGGAGTTCCTCTCTATCCTCCTGCGATCTGATTGCCCGGCATAGTTTTGTATCATCTGCAAACTTGATGATCTCACTGGTTGTTCCTTCCTCCAGGTCATTGATATAAATATTAAAAAGGATCGGCCCAAGTACCGAGCCCTGTGGTACACCACTAGTCACTTTCTCCCAGTCGGAGAACTTCCCATTTATGCCCACTCTCTGCTTTCGGTTTTCCAGCCATTTGCCTATCCACCTTTGTATATCCCCCTCTATGCCATGGCTTTGTAGTTTCCTGAGAAGTCTTTCATGTGGAACTTTGTCGAACGCTTTCTGGAAGTCCAAGTATATTATGTCCACCGGCTTCCCACTATCAATTTGCTCGTTCACAGTCTCAAAAAATTGGAGTAAATTCGTCAAACATGATTTCCCTTTCCTGAATCCATGTTGACTGGGTTTCATCAAGTCGTGTGCGTCCAAGTGCCAGACTATGCTATTCTTGATCAGTGCTTCAACCATCTTGCCGGGGACAGACGTAAGACTCACAGGCCTATAGTTGCCCGGTTCCCCTCTCGATCCTTTTTTAAAAATTGGCGTGACGTTCGCTATCCTCCAGTCATCCGGTATCTGTCCAGTTCTGATTGTCAGGTTTGCAAGTTTTTGCAATAACTCTCCGATTTCAACCTTCAATTCCTTTAAGACTCTCGGGTGAATTCCATCCGGTCCAGGGGATTTGTCACTTTTAAGTTTGTCGATCTGATAGTATATCTGGTCTAAGTCCACTTCAACTGTGGTGAGGCTGTCTTCTATTTCAGGGGTCCTTTTACAAAAAATTTAATAGTATTCTTACAAAATTTGTTTGGCTGGGGAAAGCAGCAAGAATTGCTTTAGTATCCTTACAAAAGCCAATTGTGGAGGGTGGGGTAAATTTTCCAAATTTTTATAGGTACCATCAAGCCTATATAATGCGTCAGGGTATGTATTGGATCCTCCCCAGCTCATGGAAAATCTTCCAGACTGGTTTAGATTGGAATGGCAACTTCTGTCTCCATTGAGATTGTGTCATGTTTTGAGTATCAAGATGCCTAGGTTGTATAAGGACAATAGAATTTTAATGGACACTTGGAAGACTTTAAAAATTATTAACAATTTAACAAATATTCCAATTCATAAATTCATTTCTCAGTCCCTTTGATTGAACCCCAAGATTCAGATTGGCAGGTTTGAGGTCATCTGGAAACACTGGATGAAGGCGGGCATACATACTTTAGATGATGTAATATCGGACAGAAAGCTGCTTGAGTTTTCACGATTGCAATAAAAATTTGACATTGCTAAATCTCAAAGTTATAGGTGGTTGCATTTGAAGAAGGCCATTCAGGAGGGGTTCCCTGACTAGAAAAATCTTAAAAATCAGTATAGTTTGCCATTCCTGTGCTTCCAGGCAGATTTCCTGGGTCACCAGGCCGCTCAGTGGTATAAATTAATATCTGGATTTTTGAATAAGAAACCAAAAACTGGTCTTTGTGACATTTGGAGCATTGAGATAAAGCATCAAATTACTGCGTCTCAATGGCCACGAATCTGGACTTGGAGAATGAGATGTACGGTGTCTGCATCTATGAGACAAACTTTGTTTTTTTTGTTACATAGAGCAGTTTGGACCCCAGTTCGTTTACAGAAATTAGATAGTTCCAAGTCTAATAGGTGTTGGCTCTGTCATCTCGAACCTGGGACATTAGATCATTTATTATTTTATTGTCCCTTGATACTTCAATTTTGGAGATCCATTTGGGATCAGGTAAACAAAGTAATGGAGAATCCAGTGGCACTAACATATGACACTGTGCTATTTGGCACTATGATGAGAGCTAAAAGCCAAATATCATCTCACAATAATAAACTTCTCTTTATAATGACAGGGGTTGCCATACAGCTCAGTGTTCTCCCTAGCGTGTTCCAGCCGGGCGCATCGCCCAGCTACTTTAAGTGAGCGCCCGGCTGCCATTTTGCAGCTGCAGAGACCGCGATCTGACATCGGACTCGGTGGTGGTTCGCACATGAATTGTCAAGCGCCTGCTTCTTCCAGTTTGCCTGCACCTTGTACTTGAAGGTGAACATACCTTTCCTGCCTGAACCAGAACTTCAGCAGCATTTAATTCAGCACGCAAACTTCGGATAATGCCTGTTCTTCCGCTCAGGTCAGGTCTAACTGAGCATGAGCAGAAGAACCAGCATTAGCGACCAAAGGATTTTCCACCAATCACGCCACTGCTCACGGTGGAGTACGGGAGGGGAAGGGGTAATTTGCATAGCGCACCAAGGGGTTGTATTTCGATTGGTCCAACACCTTAGCACGCTATGCAAATTATCCCTTCCCCGCCCTTACTCTTTCACCATGAGCAGGGAAGGGTAATTTGCATAGTGTTTTAACATAGACCTATTAAAACATTTTCGCCCACGCTCCAAAGGTCCGCCCATGCAACGACCGAACTTTTTTTCCCGCTGTGCTGAGTGACCAGGCAGAAAGTTTTGGCCGAGTTAGGTTGATGGTTTTAACTTCCCTTTGTGCTTTCAGCAGGGTATTTTTAGAGAGAAAAAAAGTTGTAAGCTCTTTCAAGCAGAGACTATTTTCTTTCTTTTAACTCTGTGTAGCCTGCGTTGTCTGTTAGACCTATAGAAATATTTAATAGCAGTAGGTCCTCCAGAAAGGGGGAAAAAGAGTCCAGGGCCAGACTTGGCTGTGCTTTTCCCTCTTTGTGACTCTGCAGCGCTGCGTACATCTGAGAGCGCTATAGAAATATTTAATAGCAGTAGGTCCTCCAGAAAGGGGGGGAAAAAGAGTCCAGGGCCAGACTTGGTTGTGCCTTTCCCTCTTCTTTCATCACAGAGTGTTTGGGGCAGGTTAAGCCCAGACGAGCAAACAATAAAAATCCTTGTAGCACTCACTGGTTCCTGTTAAAGTGACACATCTGCCATTCCTTTTTTTGTTCATATCTTGCCCTGCCGTAGTGTAAGTGTGCACTGAATAACCAATAGGCTCCCACGTTACCACTCAAAAGTCTTATTCATAGGTACTTTTCATTTTACCAACATGAGTAAAAAAAGTGTTCAGAAAACAACACTGCTCAGTTATTTCAGAAAAGAGACGCCATAAACCAATGAAGGTACAGCGTCAACTGCTGATGTGGCTATTTCAGACAAAGACATTGCAGAGGCTGGTCCATCAGTGAGGAAGCTGAAGAAGGGGAAATCTGCAGTCGTCGTGGGAGACTCAATCCTGAGAGAAGTGGACAGTCACGTAGCAGGAGGGAGAGAGGATCGGCTAGTGACCTGTCTCCCAGGAGCAAGAACGAAGGACATCACCGACAGAATCAAGAGGATCCTGGACGGCGCAGAAATAGAAGAGACAGCAGTGATAATCCACGTGGGAACAAATGATGTCAACAGGATAAATTACAGCAGGACTACGCTAATTGAACAGTTCAAGATCCTAGGAAGGAAACTGAAGCTGAGGACACCGAAGATAGCATTCTCAGAGATTCTGCCAGTACCGAGGGCAGACGTGAGGAGGCAGACCGAGCTACAAGCAATAAACGCATGGTTGAGGAGATGGTGCGAAGAAGAAGGATTCCTTTTTGTAAGGAACTGGACAACTTTTTTGGGGAAGAACAAGCTCTTCAGGAGGGACGGACTACACCTGAGCAAGGCAGGAACGAGACTGCTAGCAAACAATGTCAAGAGAGGAATTGAGCAGGCTTTAAACTGAGAAGAAGGGGAAAGCCGATAGTCGACCTGAGGTCGACGGTTCGGACAAGAGTATCCAAAGAAGATACTGAGCGGGAAAAATGCTGGGAACAGGCAAGAGACGAACAACAGAAGCTGTTGACCAACAAAAAGGGCAAACAGATTAAATTAGAGGAACAGGAGAGATCAGGAAATCAGGTTGCAGACGAAAAAGATACACCAAAAAATGAGGAAGAAAGGAACAGAAATGAGGGACTGGCAGCCCAAATAGGGGATGGTAAGAGGAGCAAAACGCATGTAAAACCAGCAGAGAAAAGAAAAGACCAGGACTTAAATTGCTTGTACGCTAATGCAAAGAGCCTAAAGTCCAAAATGAGAGAATTAGAAGCCATAGCCAAAAAAGAACATCATTGGAATCACGGAAACATGGTGGAACGAGGATAACCAATGGGACGTAGTGCTGCCAGGGTACAAACTCTATAGAAGAGACAGGACCCACAAGAAGGGTGGAGGAATAGCACTATACATAAAAGACACCATTCCCTCGTCCGGAGTGGATATAGAACCAAAGGCGGAAGGACTGGAGTCATTATGGGTCAAATTACCAGGAAAAAGTGGCCTTGACATAAGATTGGGTCTATACTATCATCCACCTGGACAAACGGAAGCAAACGACAAAGATCTGGCAGCAGAATTGAGGCGGGAAGGCAACAACAGGAATGTGACAGTAATGGGAGATTATAACTACCCTGGGATAAACTGGAATATTGGAAACTCAAACTGTGCGAGGGAAACAGAATTCTTAGAGGCTGTGAGGGACTGCTTTATGGATCAGCTTGTCAAAGAACCAACAAGAGGATATGCCACTCTTGACCTAATCCTCAACGGAATAGGGGGACCTGCAAAAGAAGTGGAAGTAGTAGGACCACTAGGAAACAGCGATCACAACATGATCCAGTACAAATTAGGAATAAGTACAGCAAAAGGGAAGAGAACCACAGTGACAACTTTCAACTTCAAGAAAGGGAACTATGATGCTATGAGAGCAATGAAAACTTAGAAACAGCTCAAGGAAAACAGAAACTGTAGAGCAAGCCTGGTCTCTATTCAAGGGCACATCCTCAGATTTAGAAAAGGGTGCAAAAAAAACCGAACAAAAGACCCCGCATGGATAAACATTGAGGTGAAGAAAGCGATAAGAGACAAGAAAAAATCATTCCGGAAATGGAAAAAGGACCAAACTGGGGAAAACTGGAATGAACACAGGAAACGCCAAAGAGAATGTCATCAAGTGGTTAGGAGAGCGAAAAGAGAATACGAAGAGAGACTGGCCAGGGAGGCAAAAAACTTCAAATCATTCTTCAGATATGTTAAGGGGAAGAAACCAGCGAGGGAGGAAGTAGGACCGTTGGATGATGGAGACAAAAAGGGAGTAATAAAGGAGCAAAAAGAGGTAGCTGACAGGTTAAACAAATTCTTCTCGTCAGTCTTCACAAGCGAGGACACATCCAGTGTACTGGAACCCGACGTGATCTTCCATGGTGATCAAGAAGAAAAACTGTCAGCAATAGAGGTGAGCCATGAGGATGTCCTCCAACAGATAGATAGATTGAAAAGCGACAAATCACCAGGCCCGGACGGAATCCACCCTAGGGTACTAAAAGAACTAAGAAATGAGATAGCGTGAATACTCCAACGAGTTTGCAACCTATCCTTGAAAACTGGAGAGATTCCAGAGGACTGGAAGATAGCAAATGTTACACCTATCTTTAAAAAGGGGTCAAGAGGAGACCCAGGAAACTATAGGCCGGTAAGTTTGACATCGGTTCCAGGCAAGATGGTAGAAGCACTGATAAAGGACAGCATCTGTGAGCACATCGAAAAAAATGGGCTGATGAAAGCGAGCCAACATGGCTTCTGCAAGGGAAGATCATGCCAAACAAAGTTACTGCACTTCTTTGAGGGGGTAAACAGCCAGTTGGACAAAGGGGAACCTGTAGACATCATTTACCTTGACTTCAAAAGGCCTTTGACAAGGTACCCCATGAGCGGCTACTTAGGAAGCTGTGGAACCACAGGGTGGAAGGGGATGTACACAGATGGGTCAAACACTGGTTGGCAGGCAGGAGACAGAGGGTTGGAGTGAAGGGTCACTACTCGGGCTGGAGGAAAGTCATGAGCGGAGTTCCGCAGGGGTCTGTACTTGGACCGCTGCTGTTCAATGTATTTATTAATGACCTGGAAACGGGGACGAAATGTGAAGTTATAAAATTTGCGGATGACACTAAACTCTGTAGAAGGGTTAGAACTACGGAAGTGTGAGGACCTACAAAAGGACCTAAACAAACTGGAGGAGTGGGCGAATAAATGGCAGATGAAATTCAATGTAGGGAAATGCAAGGTCATGCATATAGGGAGAAAGAACCCGATGTTCAGCTACCAAATGGGGGGACTAGTATTAGAGGGAAGTAACCTTGAAAGAGATTTGGGTGTACTGGTGGATACAACAATGAAGTCAACGGCGCAATACGCAACAGCCGCGAAGAAGGCAAACAGAATGTTGAGTATTATTAAAAATGGTATTACGACCAGAACAAAAGAAGTCATCCTGCCGTTGTATCGGGCAATGGTGCGCCCGCACCTGGAGTACTGTGTTCAGTATTGGTCACCGTACCTTAAGAAGGTACTTGAGAGGGTCCAGAGGAGAGCGACACGAATGATTAAGGGCATGGAAAACCTTTCATACACTGAAAGATTGGAGAGGCTGGAGCTCTTCTCCCTGGAAAAGCGGAGACTCAGAGGAGACATGATAGAGGCCTACAAGATCATGAAGGGCATAGAGAAAGTAGAGAGAGATAGATTCTTCAAATTTTCAAAACATATAAGAACAAGAGGGCATTCGGAAAAATTGGAAGGGGATAGATTCAAAACAAATGCTAGGAAGTTTTTCTTTACTCAGCGGGTGGTGGACACCTGGAATGCGCTTCCAGAGGACGTAATAGGGCAGAGTACGGTACTGGGGTTTAAGAAAGGATTGGACAATTTCCTGTTGGAAAAGGGGATAGAGGGGTATAGATAGAGGATTACTGCACAGGTCCTGGACCTGTTGGGCCGCCGCGTGAGCGGACTGCTGGGCAGTATGGATCTCAGGTCTGACCCAGCAGAGGCATTGCTTATGTTCTTATGTTCTTATCAGGGGAAATCTTTTCAGCACACACTCTGCCAATTGATAAATCTAAGCACCGCTTATCCGGCATAAACAAACAATGGTTTAAAGAGTTTGATTGGCTAATGGTCAAAGAAAATGGTATGTGGTGCTCATTGTGCATGAAATATTCAAACACCTCCCAAGGAGGGAGTTACCTTGGGTAAATGTGCCATGCACAAAAATTCTAAAAGAAAGCTTGCTGGACCATGAAAAAAGTAAAACACACATTGAGTCTTCTTCTGATCTTTTAGGAAAGCGTGTACTAGAGCAAACTGGAATCGGTCAAATTGAAAGATCTGTATCTATGTTAAATAACTTACAGAGAGATGCCTTTGTGGGAGCTTTAAGATCCATGTATTGGTTGGCAAAAAATGAGTTACCACATACAACGTTGTTTGAAAAGCTGTTGGAACACTGTAAAGAAATGGGTTGTTTCTTTTTACAACATCTCAATGTTGGTAAAAATGCACATTACACCTCAGAAAGAATAATGCAAGAGCTGCTGAATGTCTTAGCATCAGAAATAAAGTCTAACATGCTGAAATTTTTTCAGTATTCTGTGTGATGGAACCACAGACATCTCAGTTGTAAAGCAATTCATTATTTACATTAAATATGTTTGCCAGGTCACTAAACAGGTCAAAATTAGTTTTGTATCAACCCGCAATATGAGTGATGGCAAAGCGGAGACTATAACCAACACACTGAGTGAGACTATGGACATACTAGGCTTGAAAACTGCTAATCTGGTTGGACTAGGGTCAGATGGAGCAGCTGTTATGAATGAGAAACAGAAAGGTGTGGCATCTGGACTCTTGGTCAAATGCCACTGTGTAAACCATCAATTGGCCCTTGCAAGTGCCCAAGCAGCAGCTGCCATACCTTATTTAACAAAACTGAATGACATCTTAAGGCAGCTGTTCTATTTCTTCCAAAATTCTTCAGTTAGGATGGCTGGTTTAACAGAAATGCAAAATATTCTGAACATTCCCCAGATTAAGCTGAAAATGGCCAGTGACACTAGATGGCTGTCTCATGCCTCTGCAGTACAGTAACTACGACAGTGCATGATGAGTGTCATAGCTGCGCTGGAAAGAGAGGCCACTGAACGAAATGACTTCACTTCTGAAGGATTAAGCAGATGTATTAAAACGTACAATTTTGTTTCCTCTCTGATGATGCTTTCAGATGTATTACCTTTGTTGTCCAACTTATCTAAGGCTTGGCAAAGGCAAGATGTCAATTTTACCTAAATTGAGCCAATTTTGCTCGCCACAAAATTGCCCATCATGCAGTTGAAAGACACTCCTGGGAGATATTTTCAAAGCCTTCATCTTTGTCTGGCAGAAGAATGGTCAGATCTCCGCATTGTTTATACACAGAGTGATGTAATGGCATTCAAAATTGCAATATATGATAAATACCTAGAGACAGTTGTCAAGCACCTAGATGCAAGATTCCCTGACATGCCAATTATTTCCAGCTTTTCAAAAGTTTTCAATGCAGAAACTCACGATTCAAGCGAGTCTGCTGAAATTCTTTTTGCTCATTACTCCAAAAATGGTAGCCCTCCAATTTTAAAATATGAAAGTAGCAGGCAAGAATGGACAGTTGCATCAAAAATGATCAGAAGTCAATCATACAAAGACTTCAATCTAAAACAAATTTTACTAAAAATGGCAACAACATCAGAGCTCAAAGAGTCGTTTCCAAATTTAGCCAAACTAGCTCATATTGGGCTAGTGATCCCAGTGAGCACAGCTGAGCTGTGAGGAACCCCTGTAGTCCAGAAGGCACCACATCTAGTAGAGTAAGGGACCTGGGAGGTTTCCAGGTGTTAACTTGAAGAGGGTGAGGTAGGGACACTGGGAGGGCCCAGGTGTACCTTCAAAGCTGAAACTTGATGGATGTAATCCTACTAGTTTCTGGATTCATCTGCTGTTGATGACGAGGAATATTTTTTTTCTTTTTCTTCATTAGGTTTCCCATATTTTTTTTTAATTGTTTTCACTTTTCTTCCTGACAGCGACAATACTTGTGGTGCTTGGTTTATGTCATAACAATTGTTATTTAAAATTTTTGTTAGGATTGCAGGATCCTGAATTGGATACTTTTTAAATTTAATAAAAATATTCTGGCACAAGTGTTGAACCTTAAAAAAGGTTGGAAAATAATTAATGATAATAAACTAATAAAAATAGTACACATTTAATTTTCCCCACCACCAAATTTCCCCATGCCACCCGGCTGGAAAAAATTTCTTGGGAGAACACTGCAGTTTATTCTAAGGAATTGGAAAAACTGGTATAGACTGAACTATTCCTTTTGGTGGGAGTCTCTCTGTCACGTTTTTAAGATAGAACAAAATATGGCTATCAGGGACATTATAAGAAGTTTCTGAAGATTTGGGAGCCATTGACAAAATTTTGCAAAGAGTGATTAGTGATTATGAGGCTCATAATCGAAAGAGAACATTCAAAAACTGGCCTAAGTCGGCACTTGGGCGAACATTTCCCAAAGTGCCGATACTAAAAATGGGTTTTGGACATATTTCTAAATGACCTAGGCCTTCATAGTGCCGCTGAACGACCAAAGCTAAACGGGGCGTTTCGGGAGGAGTGTCGAGGGTGGGAGTTGGGCGGGACTTGGGCTGGCTTAGACTTGTCGTACAGCATGTATAACCGAAAGTTATACACCTGACGATCGACGGAACTTAGACGTTGTGACTTAGACCATGTAAAACATGGTCTAAGTCACAAAAACCCATCTAAACTCACCAGATAAAACACTGAAAACACATAATACAGACCCCCACACACTACTCCAGTGATCACTGACCCACCCCCACCCCCATAAAAATATTACTCACACCTTTAAAATTCAGCCTCCAGACCATCATCACCTGGCCGCCTGGCATAGGAAAGCCTAGTTGTCCAGCACAGAGGCGGCTTAAGTTATCTTGGGGGTGGGTTAGGGACCCATAGAGAGGAGGACCCATGCCCATAAGCCCCTGTAATCACTACATTGATACTTAAACATGTGCACTGCCCTATACACCCCCAAAACCCTTTTCTACTGGCATATAAGTGGCTCCTGCAGCCATAAGGGCTATTGGGGTGGTAGATAAGTGGATCTACAGGATTCTGGAGGTAGTTTTGGGGGCTCACCATGACGAATATGGGAGCTTTAGTGAAGAGAAGCCATAGTACCCTTTTTGTGAAGTTCACAGCAGTGCCCTGTAAGTTACCCCACTATTTAGGTGGCATGTCTGGGTGTGCAGTCCATCACTTTGCAGACCCCTCCCACGTCCAACAGGGCTTGTTCTAGGCGTTTTGGACTTGGACGGAAAGTTGATCAAAAATGTGGTATAAAGATGGACGATTTAGTGGCTTGGAGGATCAGATCAGCAGGACGATTTTCAAAAACGATTTTAGACGATTTAGACGATTTTCAAAACGAAAAAAAGTTTGAAAATGTGTCTTAAGCTGTTTTTTTACTTTGGATGACTTGCGAGATGGACGTAAACGGACTTAAGACGTCCCTTTCGATTATGCCCCTCCACGCCTTTTGGTCATACACGTCTAGTGTGGGTGGGTGGGAGGGCAGGTTGGAACTTTATTTTTGTATACCGCTATACCACAAGCAGTTCAAAGCGTGGCAGAAAGCTGCTAACTGCAGGGATATGGATATGGGAAGAGGATATGGATATGGAAAGGTCATGGTTGTCCCAAGGGGTATCCCAAGTACTTACATGCTAAGCTTTGCGAATACTGACAGTTAGGTATAACTGCAGCATTTAGGTATGAGCATTTATACTTGCCATAGAGCTAACATATCAATGTGTTCGTGCCTAAAGTTATGTACATAACTATGGACTTAAATTAGTATTCTGTAATAGCAATAAAGCACTTAAAGCACATACACTTGAGGGCTCTGATTCTATAAAAAGCGCTTACTGTTAGGCGCCTAGATCGACATTTGAGTGTAGTTTTTGGATATAATTATAATTGTAATTGTATTTAAGTGTTTTTATAGTTATATGATTGTATTATAATTTGCACTTACTTATGGCTTTAAAATGAATAAATTTAAAAAAAAAAAATTTCTATACCGTCAAAAATCTCAGCCGTTTCCAAAGTTACATATATAGAAACAAAATTACACATACACTAAAGCATTGCAATTCAAAATCAGCACACATCTGGTTAATAATATAAGAAAATACCCTTTGCGATACCTTTAACAGATGCCCATCATCTGTAATTAAGGGAAAGCAAAACAGTTTCAGAGGAATAATTATCATATCCATGAACAGCTTGGTGTTAAGCAGTTTTTTAGAAATGGAGTGTTCCCAAATAGATTTCCAAAATTTTTGTATCAATGGACAGTAAAACAGCAAATGATCCAATGTCCCTGGAAATATATTTGGGATCAAATAAATAAATTATTGGAGAATCCTGTAGCTTTAACATATGACACGGTGTTATTTGGTACAATGTTGAGAGCTAAAAGTCAAATTTCATCTCACAATAATAAACTTCTTTTGATAATGGCAGGGGTTGCTATGCAACTGATTTTGAGAAATTGGAAAAACTGGGACAGGTTGAGTTACAGTTTTTGGTGGGAATCGTTGTGTCATATTTTTAAAATGGAGCGGGTGTTGGCTGTACAACATGGTAATTATAAAAAATTTTTGAGGGTTTGGGAACCATTGATAAGTTATTGTACAGATTGATTTTATTATTGGTCATTTCATTATACACATCCAGGGGATAGGAGGGGATTCACAGGATAATTCTAACTTGATTATTTGTAATGGATTATTAATTTTGGGGTGTGAGGGTTAAAGTGATTGTTAAGTACATCTATTAGTTAAAAGTGCTTTTGTTGTACTATTATTTGTGTATATAGCGGATTGTGCACTATGATTGTTTGAAACTTAATAAAGATTTATTTAAAAAAAAAAATAAAATGGAGTATTCCACACATAATCTGATTTGACCAGTCAAGTTATTTCACAAAGATAACCCAGCAACCGTAAACATTTTTGTTTCTGTAGACATATAATAGTTAGGCCTATTTTTAATAGTACGGTAACTCTCAAGCAACCAAAAACTACATTTATCAATCTCCATGGGTGCCGGTTAACTGAGTGTCTACAGTAGAAATAAGATACACTTGATTGAAATACTAAACTGATAAATAAAAAGAAACCAAAGGGCACATTTATTAAGCTGTGTATGTCTTTAGTACACCCTTACATGGGTATTTCCCATGTGGTAGGGCTATTTTTATTGCAACTGTTAAAATGGCTTTTTAGTGTTTTTTGTATTAATGGTCATATGCTCCCGGTAATCAAGGGCAGGTGGAGGGCATGTTCCGGCCTGGGTGCAGGGAGTTAGGGATGGGTGGAGCTATTACTGGGCCATGGTCCACATGCATGCAGCCATCAGCTCTGCCAGCCCTGCCCCTTCTAACATCAACTTCCTGTTCCAGAGCTCGGGACTGGCAGAATCAGTAACCACATGCATGTGGACTGCAATTCCACAACTGCCCCTTGCACACCCCCCCCACCTGGATGAAAGAAGGTGCTCTACCCCACCCTGGGTGGCCACCAAAATAGGTATGCCACTGGTCTATGTTAATATTGTCATTAGCATGTGCCCATTAAAAATATTAACTATGTCAGCACTTACTGTGACCTATTTTGAAGATGGTAAAGGCTCACATGGTAGGGTGTGCTAATGGTTAGAATAAGAATGCCCACTCTCTGCTCAAGACATGCCCCTCCCACCCCCCAAAAAATTAGCACTGACTGCAGGATACCTGACCGCATCCATGTTATGTCAGGTAATAAGTTAACTTAAACAAACTTAAAGCAAATTTAAACAGGAATTGAATACAATTAAAGCAGCTTCCATCACTCACAAAATCATACCAACTACCTCAAAGAATAAAACAGCCCAGGAATAAATGGGTCACAGTAGGCTCAAGAAGACTGCGACATGTAACACAGAAACATCCACCTTCACAAATATTACCTCTACAGAATTCCTTTGCTCCACTAGTGCACTGCGATACTCAAGAAAACAGAAGGGAGGTGGGACTGGAACCAATGAAGGTAACTCAAGAGAACAAGCGCACCCTAAGCACAAATAAAAAAGCCAAAAACAGAAAACTATTACTGTTGGGGGATTTCATCATCAGAGGCATTAAACTTGGAACACAAGGCGAGGAGACCAAAATAGTGAAATGTCTTCCAGGATCCTCAGCTACCATGAGTTCCAGGCAAATACAGACTATAATTAAGGAAGAAACTAAGGATTTTAACACTGATGTTGTTATCCATCTGGGAACAAATGACCTGGCCCACAACTCCACACTTGGAACACAGAAAGCTTTTCGGGAGCTTTGGTGAGGGCGTGAAACTTTTTGTAAAGACTTTAGCTTTTTCTGAAATACTGCCTGCATATGGAAAGGGAGAGCAAAGAGTGAAAAATACAGAGGACTTTAATAGATGGCTCAAAGCCTGGTGTCATCAAGAAGGCTTCAGGTACATAGGAGGATGGGGAAATACATGGAAGGACAAGAAGCTATACTGCACTGATGGGCTACATATTACTACAGCAGGAAAAAGAAACCTTGCAGAGAAATTTAGACAATATTTTTCTAGGCATTTAAACTAGAAGGTGGGGTGGTGTATGTACAAAGGACAATTATAGAGACCACCCCCGGCAAAAGAAAAGATGTGATAGTAGTAAAGACTCCAACATAAACAATATCAGCAACTCATTTCTTAGTATTGCAACGGAAAGTGAAACGAAACAAAAATCCATACGAAAAAGGAGATTATCGCTGAAAAATAGCTGGAAAGCGATGACCACAAATGCTCACAGTCTAAGCAACAAAGTTCATGATCTGCAAGCCCTGATGTTAGAGGCAGATCTAGATATTGTCACTATCACAGAGACATGGTTCAGTGAATCACATGGATGGGATGCAAACATACCAGGATATAATCTTTTTAGGAAGGACAGAGATGGTCAAAAATGTGGAGGAGTAGCTCTCTATGTAAAGATCAATATCCAAGCAACTGAAATGCAAGGGACCTGGGGAGAGGAAGAAGCGATATGAATCACTCTGAAAAGAGAAGATGGAACTTCTATCTACATGGGTGTAGTCACAGACCTCCGACTCAATCGCAGCAAATTGATAAGGATCTGATTGTGGATATCCAAAAGTTTGGAAGGAAAGAGGAGGTTCTGCTGTTGGTAGATTTCAACCTGCCGGATGCGGACTGGAATGTTCCGTCTGCGGAATCGGAAAGAAGTAGGGAGATTGTGGATGCCTTTCAAGAGGCTCTGCTCAGACAAATGGTGACGGAGCCCACAAAGGAAAAAGTGATATTGGATCTGGTCCTCACAAATGGAGAGAGTATCTCTAATGTTCGAGTGGTTGCTCACCAGGGAAGTAGCGATCATCAAACGAGAAAGATCAGATAGATCCAAAAAGGGAAGCGAGGACCACTAAATCCAGGAAATTAGCACAAACAAATCTCAAATGTATGTACACAAAAGCCAGAAGCTTAGGAAACAAAATGGGCGAACTGGAAGAACTAGCAAAAAGAAAACAACTGAATATCATAGGAATAACAGAAACATGGTGGAATGAAGAGAATGAATGGGACACAGCATTAAATGGTTATAAACTATACAGAAGAGATAGGATTGGGCAAAAAGGGAGGGGTATTGCCCTGTATGTCCAAGAAGAAATAGAATCTATTAGAGTAGGGGAGACGGAAGCAAATGGTAAACTGGAGTCCCTCTGGATAAACATTCCTGGACAAAAAGAAGCGAACATCAAAATTGGCCTCTATTATCGACCCCTGGGACAGATTGAAGAAACAGACAAAGAAATGATGGAGGAAATTAACCGTGGATGTAAATCAGGGAATGTAACGATCATGGGGGACTTCAACTTTCCGGGGATAAACTGGAAAATGGGGACGTCAAACTGCATCAGGGAAACAAGATTCCTGGAAATGATAGGAGATTGCTTCCTTGAACAAATGGTGGGAGAACCGACAAGAGGAAATGCAATCCTGGACTTGGTCATAAAAGGCATTACTGGAAGGACAGCAGATGTAGAGGTTACGGCCCCGCTGGGGACAAGTGATCACAATACGATCAATTTTACCATTGGCATTGGAAAAGGGAAACCAATCAAGACTAAAGCCACAACCTTTAACTTCAAAAAAGGGAATTATGACAGCATGAGAACCATGGTTAAAAAAAGGCTCAAGAAGGCGAAAGCAGAAATTCAAACAATTGATCAAGCATGGTCTCTACTGAAAACCACCATTACAGAAGCACAGAATCTTTACATACCGAAAATATCCAAAGAAAGGCGAAAGAAAATCAAAGGAGAACCAGCTTGGTTATCCAAAGAGGTGAAGGATGCAGTGAGGGATAAGAGGAACTCATTTAGAAAATGGAAACGTGAAAAAACAACGGAGGCCTGGAACTGCCACAAAATCGACCAGAAAAAGTGTCATAAAGCGGTAAAAGATGCCAAAAGAGTCTATGAAGAAAAGATAGCGCAAGAAACCAAAAATTTCAAGCCCTTTTTTAGGTATATAAAAGGAAAGAAACCAGCAAGACAGGTAGTGGGTCCTCTCAACGATCAAGGAGGGAAAGGGTCAATAAAAGAAGACAAACAGGTTGCCGATAGGTTAAATTCATTCTTTGCCTCTGTCTTTACAAATGAGGACACTTCAACAATGCCAGAAACAAGGAGGATATTCGCCGGAAGCATAGAGGAGAGCCTAGCATCAGTACATGTGGGGTTGGACATGATATATTTTCAGATTGATAGACTTAAAAGTGACAAAGCCCCTGGACCGGACGGAATTCACCCAAGAGTATTAAAGGAACTTAAGATAGAAATTGGCGAACTATTACAATCCTTAGCTAACATGTCAATCAGAACCGGGCAAATACCGGATGACTGGAGGATAGCAAATGTCATCCCAATTTTCAAGAAAGGATCAAGAGGTGAACCGGGAAATTACAGACCTGTGAGTCTCACATCGGTTCCTGGGAAGATAATTGAAACACTAATTAAGGATACCATTGTACAACACCTGGAAGAGCACAACCTAATAAGTGCTAGTCAACACAGATTCAGGAAAGGGAAGTCATGTTTGACAAATTTACTTCAGTTTTTTGACAAGGTGAATAAACAAATCGATACTGGAGATCCAGTGGACATAATTTATTTGGACTTCCAGAAAGCGTTTGACAAGGTCCCGCACGCAAGGCTTATGAGTAAATTACTAAGTTATGGAATAGGAGGAGAAGTGCACAGATGGATCGGCAAATGGCTAGAGAACAGAAAACAGAGGGTGATAATAAATGGGAAATTATCGGATTGGGAGAAGGTGACTAGCGGCGTGCCCCAGGGCTCGGTTCTTGGACCCATCTTGTTCAATATTTTTATAAATGATCTTGAAGAGGAAACGACATGCAATATAATCAAGTTTGCTGATGACACAAAATTATGTCAGGGGGTTGGCTCTTCAAGGGACTGCGAGGATCTTCAGAAGGATCTGAACCAGCTGGAAAAATGGGCGATAAAGTGGCAAATGAATTTCAATATAGACAAATGCAAGGTGATGCATCTGGGAAAGAAAAACAAAGAACATGAATATAGAATATTGGGTGTGACATTAGCCAAATGTGAACAAGAAAGGGACTTGGGGGTCCTGATAGACAGAACCCTAAAACCATCGGTTCAATGCGCGGCGGCAGCAAAGAAAGCAAACAGGTTGTTGGGCATGATTAAAAAGAGGATCACGAGTAGGTCGGAGGACGTCATAATGCCACTTTACAGAGCGATGGTCAGACCACACTTGGAATACTGTGTCCAACACTGGTCTCCATACCTCAAGAAGGATATAACTCTGCTGGAGAGGGTGCAGAGGCGAGCCACTAAACTAGTCAAAGGAATGGAGAATTTGAGCTACCAAGAACGCCTCAGAAAACTTGGACTGTTCACCCTCAAAAAGATTGAGAGGGGATTTGATAGAGACTTTTAAAATATTAAATGGATTTCACATAATAGACCAGGAAGAAGCATCACTGACATTTTCAGATGTGACACGGACAAGAGGTCATAGCCTGAAACTGTGTGGCAGCAGGTTCAGGACAAATGTCAGGAAGTTCTGTTTCACACAGCGAGTGGTGAGCGCTTGGAATGCTCTCCCAGAGGAGCTTGTGGCAGAGACTAGTGTTCAGGGTTTCAAGCGCAAGTTGGATGCACACCTTCTTGCAAATCATATCGAGGGATATGGGAAATCCGGGTTTCCAATAGGGAGCACCTAACTGGGCCTCCGCGTGTGCGGATCGCTGGACTAGATGGACTTAGGTCTGATCCGGTGAAGGCATTTCTTATGTTCTGATGATATAACGGCTAAAGTGGAGAGCGGCCGCACGATACTTAAAGTCCTAGATTTCAAACGTACGGACTTTAACGCAATGGGAGAGTACCTGAAGAAAGAGCTGTTAGGATAGGAGGACATAAGAGAAGTGGAAAGACAGTGGTCTAAGCTGAAAGGAGCGATAAAAATGGCTACGGACCTTTATGTGAAGAAAATCAATAAAAACAAGAGAAAAAGGAAGCCGATATGGTTCTCCAACCTAGTGGCTGAGAAAATAAAGGCGAAAGAGTTGGCGTTCGTGAAATTTAAAAAACCCCAAGAAGAGGAGAGCAGAAAGGACTACAGGGTGAAACTGAAAGAAGCCAAGAGAGAGATACGTCTGGCGAAAGCACAGGCGGAAGAACAAATGGTTAAAAATGTAAAAAAGGGAGACAAAAATTTTTTCAGATATATTAGTGAAAGGAGGAAGATGAAAAATGGAATTGCTAGGCTAAAAGATGCTGGGAATCAATATGTGGAGAGTGATGAGGAGAAAGCAAATGTGCTAAACAAATACTTCTGTTCTGTGTTCACAGAAGAAAATCCTGGAGAAGGACCAAGATTGTCTGGTAAAGTTACACGAGAAAATGGAGTAGATTCTGCGTCATTCACCGAGGAGGGTGTTTATGAGCAACTTGAAAAACTGAAGGTGGACAAAGCGATGGGACCAGACGGGATCCATCCCAGGATACTAAGGGAGCTCAGAGAGATCTGCCTTATTAAAGTCCTATTAAAGACTTGTTCAACAAATCTCTGGAGACGGGAGTGATTCCTGGGGATTGGAGGAGAGCGGATGTGGTCCCTATTCATAAAAGTGGTCACAGGGTTGAAGCAGGAAACTACACTCACTTCAGTTGTTGGAAAAATAATGGAAGTGTTGCTGAAAGAAAGGATAGTGTACTTCCTTGAATCTAATGGGTTATAGGATCCGAGGCAACATGGATTTACAAAAGGTAAATCGTGCCAAACGAACCTGATTGAATTTTTTGATTGGGTGACCAGAGAGCTGACTCGAGGAAATATGCAAGATGTAATTTACTTGGATTTCAGCAAAGCCTTTGATACAGTTCCTCATAGGAGGCTGTTGAACAAACTTGAAGGGCTGAAGTTAGGACCCAAAGTGGTGAACTGGGTCAGAAACTGGCTGTCGGACAGACGCCAGAGGGTGGTGGCTAATGGAAGTCGCTCCAAGGAAGGAAAGGGTTCGGTGCTGGGGCCAATCCTGTTCAATATGTTTGTGAGTGACATTGCTGAAGGGTTAGAAGGAAAAGTGTGCCTTTTTGCAGATGATACCAAGATTTGTAACAGAGTAGACATCGAAGAGGGAATGGAAAATATGAAAAAGGATTTGCAAAAGTTAGAGGAATGGTTGAATGCCTGGCAACTAAAATTCAATGCAAAGAAATGCAGAGTAATGCATTTGGGGATTAATAATAGAAAGGAACCGTATATGCTGGGAGGAGAGAAGCTGAAATGCACAGACGGGGAGAGGGACCTTTGGGTGATAGTGTCCGAAGATCTAAAGGCGAAAAAACAGTGTGACAAGGCAGTGGCTGCTGCCAGAAGGATGCTGGGCTGTATAAAGAAAGGCGTAGTCAGTAGAAGGAAGAAGGTTTTGATGCCCCTGTACAGGTCATCGGAGTATTGTGTTCAGTTTTGGAGACCGTATCTGGCGAAGGACGTAAGAAGACTTGAGGCAGTCCAGAGGAGGAAAATGATAGGAAGTTTGCGCCAGAAGACGTATGAGGAGAGACTGGAAGTCCTGAATATGTATACCCTAGAGGAAAGGAGGAACAGGGAAGATATGATTCAGACGTTAAAATATTTGAAGGGTATTAAAGTAGAACAAAATCTTTTCCTGAGAAAGGAAAATGGTAAAACCAGAGGACATAATTTGAGGTTGAGGGGTGGTAGATTCAGGGGCAATGTTAGGAAATTCTACTTTACGGAGAGGGTAGTGGATGCCTGGAATGCGCTCCCGAGAGAGGTGGTGGAGACTAAAACTGTGACTGAGTTCAAAGAAGCGTGGGATGAACACAGAGGATTTAGAATCAGAAAATAATATTAAATATTGAACTAAGGCCAGTACTGGGTAGATTTGCACGGTCTGTGTCTGTATATGGCCGTTTGGTGGAGGATGGGCTGGGGAGGGCTTCAATGGCTGGGAGGGTGTAGATGGGCTGGAGTAAGTCTTAACAGAGATTTCGGCAGTTGGAACCCAAGCACAGTACGGGGTAAAGCTTTGGATTCTTGCCCAGAAATAGCTAAGAAGAAAAAATTAAAAATTTAAATTTAATCAGGTTGGGCAGACTGGATGGACCATTCGGGTCTTTATCTGCCGTCATCTACTATGTTACTATGTAAATGATTATTGAACACTGAACATTAATGCTCAAAATGGATCGATTATTTTACTCCATCAAGAATTACAAAGACTAAGGAGACTCCAATAAAGTTACAGGGAAATATGTTTAAAACCAATAGGAGGAAATATTTTTTTCACACAGGAGAATAATTAAGCTCTGGAATGCGTTGCCAGAGAATGTGGTAAGAGTGGTTGCCATAGCTGGTTTAAAACAAAGATTTGGAAAAGTCCATAGTCTGTTATTGAGAAAGACATGGGGGAAGTCACTGCCCTGGATCGGTAGAATGGAATGTTGCTACTATTTGGGTTTTTGCCAGGCACTTGTGTCCTGGATTGGCCCCATCGTGAAGATGGGCTACTGGGCTAGATGGATCATTGGTCTGACCCAGTAAGGTTATTCTTAAGTTCTTAAAACGATAAGAGACCAGACATAAGCTGATGAAACTCTTCAAGCTGAGAGAACTTCATTTTTGCGCCAATTGGCTGAGTGGAAAAAATAACTGAGAAGGATGTGAAAGACTGCAGCAAACGTCCAGAACTTTATACTACTTTTGAGGAAGAACTGTTCCTTCCCAGCACTGTTTAATGTCATCATCCACCTGCCTGCTTGACTCAATCCTGCTCAAACATTAGTTTCTTCACACTCAGGTGCATAAAAACTCAAGGATGCCTACACCACATCGGACTGTGCATTCAAGATTTTACCTGCTTGTGTTGACAAACACTGCTGTTGTTTTCATCTTGTTGAAGAAATGCTTGTTGCAGATTCCTTCTGTCTCAGCATTTAGAGAGCAAGAAACAATGACAAAGTCTGACTCTTCTGCTAGAATGTCAAGAGGTACTGTAAAAGGAAAGGTACAAACACAAGAACTTGAAAACACCTTAGTTCAATGTATATAACAAACAGATATTATTTTAAAATCATATGATACCAATTTTGTAATATCACATGCATGTAAGTTCAGTGACCATGTGATCTAATCTTTCACTGTTACTGGTGAAAATAAGAAGCAGTAAAAGTACGAGGCAGATCAAAATAAGTGAATGCAGTAAGATCAAAGCAAACAGAACAATAAGATGAACTTTGTGATTCCCAATGTTTTTGCGCAGCTAAAGGAGAGCCTGTCCATCTAATTTACTTCTAAAATATTACCATATTCAGCCTGAAGCTCAGTTGTACACTCTGGCCTAGGCTGCCGTCCACTGTACAAAAACCTCCTCACACCAAATGGCTTCAGGCGGCGCCCAATAGCTTGTCCTGAAAGGCAAAACACAGTGTGTACATGGGAATCTGCTGTGCCCAAAATCTCTACAGAATTATCACAGTTGTGGCACTGAGGAGAAAGTTTTCTTAAGGCACATAGTGCAGCTTGTCCTCAGACATAAATTGGCAGGAGTGAAGGAAGATCACTCCTGCCACAGTTCACTGCTTGACCATCAGGGATACTAAAGGTACACTGGCGAGGTGGGAGGGAGGTAAAAATTCTTAGAATCAGCTGGGACAGGAGGCGGGAGGGATCCTTCCTGTCCTAGCCACCGCTGGACCACTAGGTCTCACAGCAGGCTTGTCAGAGGCCTGCAAGTCATTGGGAGGGAGGGGAGACAGGGTTCAGAACATGTTAGGGAGGGAGTGGGGCTGGGTGCAGAGACTGGCAGGGCAGGAGAGGGAGGGAGTGATAGGGGTAGATGCAGAGCCTGGCAGAGCAGTGAGGGAGGGGGAACAGGATGCAGAGCATTGCACTTGAATATTAAACATACATACACATCCCGGTTTATATTCAAGTCAATCTTTTTGTGGGGAAAAAAAGTTACCTGGGTTTATATTTGGGTCAGTTTATATTTGAGTATATACGGTAGGTTCTTAACTCTATAATCTTCTTTCTGATAGAAGGGTACAATAGCTCCTCTTTAATTGCAGAAGGCATCCGCTATCTTTTTTCGACTCTGTCTCCTTCCCCAGTGGGCTGTGCTGTAGCTCTTCTGTATGTACCAAAGCAATCACCAATCACTAGGAACAGAAATAGGAAAGAGGGATAAGGGCAATCTCCCAGATAAAATGAGATTATGTACTTACCTATGCGAGTAGTGGGAAATAACCCTATGGTCTAGAACAGTGTTCTTCAACCTTTTTACACCTATGGACCGGCAGAAATAAAATAATTATTTTGTGGACCAGCAAACTAATAAGACTGAAATTTTTAAAAACCCCATTGCCGCCCCGTCCCCGCGAGCTCGGTCCCATTAACCACCTGATCCCATCCGCACAAGCCTCAAATAGTTATGATTTTATATTGAACATATTTTATTAAAGTATAAAAAGAAACAATATTCTGTACAATTGTCATTTTATAAATATAAATAGAGGGCAAGGATCAACAAAACCCCCGTCTCCCCTCCCCTTCACATATATCCCCTCTACTATCAAGAAAACTGAATAAGCCAAATTATTACAGAATGCTACACAAATATCATGCTAACAGAATACCGCAGTCATACATGGCAGGAATGGTGTTAGGGGGAGTGTAACTAGGGCAACTGCCTCTTGGTCAGAGAGAGCCCTAAGCCAGCTGGAAGCTAAAGACGCACTGCCTCGGGCGGAGATGGGCAGAGTTTGACCCACAACTTGGCCCAGTGTTCTTCAATCGCCGGTCTGTGGATCAGTGCCAGTCCACAAAATAATTATTTTATTTCCACCAGTCCATAGGTGTAAAAAGGTTGAAGAACACTGATCTAGAATCTCACCTATTGAACTGGAACATGAATACTGTTCTGCTCTGTAACAATCAGTGAAACAAAACATATTAATACAAATAAAAACTTGATATAAAACCAGGTGGAACAAACTAGCCACCTACCTGAATGCAGCCTACAACAGTTGTAGCTTGCAATGAAATATCTCATCACTCTTCGACCTGCTTGACAGGGAAAATGTAAACACCTGGCAACCACATACATGGCCGAGACAGTAAGGAGGTAATTAACATTTTGACAGGGTGGGCTGTCAAGACTACTGTGCCCTTCTACCAGAAAGATTATCAAGGTAAGAACCTAATCTTCCCTTCTGGTGAAAAGGGTACAACAGTCTACAATCCTTGAAATGTACCAGAGCAGTTCCCTGAGTCTAGGGCAGGGCAGGGAAGATCAGCCTGCTACTAGGCCTAAGGATTCATAAGCAGCATCCAGCCAAGCCGCATCCACCCTGTAAAACTTTGTGAAAGTATGGAGGGTGGACCATGTAGCCACCTTACAAATCTCGTCAGATGACACCACCCAAGACTCTGTCCATGAAGAGGCCACACTCTTTAGAGTGTGCCCTCAAAGAAATAAGGGAAGGTTTCCCACAACTGATATATGCTGAAGAAATCGCCATGTGAATCCATTGTGAAATGGAAGCCTTAGAAGCTGGCTTCCTCCGACGGTTGGTATTTGTAAATACAAGAAGATGATCTGTCAGCCGAAATTCATAATAATGGAGATAATGGGGAAGTACTCTTCTAATGTCCAGCCGCTTCAGAATCTTATCCTTTTTCTTTGCACCTGTGGATCAAAATGCAGGCAAACTTCCTGATTTACATGGAAGGCATAGTAATGAGATTAAAAATATGCATTTTGTATCTCATTACGGGTGGCAACTTAAAACATCGCTTTGCATTGGCTCTTAAAAGTAGTGTATTGATACACTTGGTGCGGGCAGCTTGGATAGATCTGGTGAAGTTGTGGGGTGGGAACCCTAGAAGTTCTACCCAACTCCCCATATGTGGAAGCTTTCAATTTTTACCAGGAAGAGATACTGGCTTTCAGCGAATGGCGCAACATTCTAGAGCCGGATGGCTCAGTGAGGTCATGGCTGGACCTACAGCAACACTGTACTCTGACTATGAGTGATCTTTTTACATATAAGCAGCTCAAACTATATTTGTTCTTTGAATAGACAGTTTGCTCTTCCCTATGGAAACACGAATACAAAATTTTGTAGTTAAATATGGGGAGGATGGCTTTTCAGTAGCTGATCTTCACTGAGATGTGCAGCAGCTTTCTCTTCTAGATAGATGTGATGCACTGTGTGATCTTTTGTGCGTAGATTTGGAATTGGATAAAGCTTCACTCAATTTAGTCCAGCGGTCTCAAACTCGCGGTCCCCCAGGTGCTATTTTGCGGCCACTCCAGCACCAGCTGACTTGCAACTTTCTGCTGTCGTTGTGTATACTGGGACTCCTGCCTTCGCATATCTGCCGGATACACAAAGGCAGAAGTCCTGGCATATGCGACAGCAGCAGCTGATGCCGAAGTGGCTGCAAAATAGCACCTGGGGGACCGCGAGTTTGCCGGAGCCTCTCTCCCTGCCCAGTGTGCGAGATCGCGTACTGACTATAGCTGCAAAATACAAGTATTGCTGGACAGGGGAGGAGGGGAGGAAGGAAGAGAGATGGGGTACTGCTAATCAAGGGGAGCAGTGAAGGGAGAAGGGATACAGCTGGACAAGAGGAGCAGGGAAGGGAGAAGGGGTACTGCTTGATAAGAGGAGCAGGGAAGGGAGAAGGGGTAATGCTGGACGGGGAGGGGGGAGGTAAAAGGAAAGGAGAATAGGTGCTGTTGGACCTGGCAGAAAGGGAGGGAAAGGAAAGGTGCTACACAATGGAGGGGAAGGGGAGATGGTGCATGGGGAGAGAGCATGGCGCATGGTGAGATCACATACTGACCGTGGCTGCAAAATACAGGTATTGCTGGACAGGGGAGAAGGGGAGGAAAAAAGGGAGATGGAGTACTGCTGAACAAGGGGAGCAGGGAAGGGAAAAGGGGTACTGCTGGACAAAGGGAGCAGGGAAGGGAGAAGGGGTACAGCTGGACAGGGGGGAGGTAAAAGGAAGGGAGAAGAGGTGCTGCTGGACCTGGCAGAAAGGGAGGGAAAGGAAAGGTCCTGGCAGGGGAGGGGGAGATGGTGCATGGGGAGAGAGCATGTTGGGTTAGGGGGTGGGAATAAGGGATACCACTGAGGGAAGAGGCAGGACAGAGAAAGTGTGCAGGAAGCAGAAAGTGTTGGACTCATGGAGAGGGTGAGATGGATGGGGAGGACAGAAAGGAGGGAAGGAGAAATGTTATACTGGGGAAGGGGGAGAGGGCAGAGAGTGAAAAGTTGGACTCACAGAGAGAGAGAAAGAGATGTTATTTGGTTGAGGGAAGGAGGACCAGAGGAGAAGCATGCAGGAGAAAGAAAGAAAAAAAAATGTTGGACTGGTGGAAAAGAGGGAGAAATGTTGGATTGGGTGGGGGGCCAGAAAGGAGGAAGGGAAGGGAGATGGACTGCAGGGGCAGAAAGGAGGAAAGGAAAGAGAAATGTTACACTGGGGGGGGGGAAGGAGAGGGATGTCAGACTATGGAAATAGGGAGGGAAGGAGAGATAGGGAGGAAAGGGAAGACATAGAAAAGTAGGTTTTGAGAAGAAAGCAGAAAAATTGAATATTAAGTTAATGCCAAAGATGGATGCAAAGCAGAAAGTGAAGACGGAGAGAAAAACAGCTAATGGACAAGAAGGCCCTGTAAACATAGTTAAAAACACATAAAAATAAAGTCACCAGACAACAAAGGGTAGGGAAAATGATTTTATTTTCAATATAGTGATTGAAACGTGTCACTTCTGAGAAAGGAAAGATGTTAAACTTTAACTATGAGGGCCGCATAAAAAGTAGTTAATGTCTTATTACAGAAATAACAATTTAGTATGAGGTAAAACTCTTTATCCCAGGACAAGCAGGCAGCATATTCTCACATGTGGGTGACGTTATCCTTGGAGCCCCGATGTGGACAGCCTCGCAAGCAGACTTTCTTGTAGAACTTTAGAAAGTTTGCGACTGCCGCACCGCACATGCATAAGTGTCTTCCCGCCCAACCTAGGGCACGTCTCCTCAGTTCTTAGTTTTCCGCGGAGCTGAGAAGTCCTCTATTCGACGCTCTGCGCTAGACAGTCTTTTTGTGCCTTCTCTCACTGCGGCTCGTGTATTGTTTTTCTTACAGTGTTGCTGTGTTTTCTTTTTTGTGTCTTTTATTTATTTATTTTTTAAAATTTTAATTTAACTTTTTCTTTCGTGTCACGGCGGGGCCTTCCCCTCAGCCTCAGCCTGCGGGCTTCGACTTGGCCGCGGCTATTTTCCCTTCTATGTCCCGACCGGTCACAGGCTTTAAGAAGTGTAGCCGTTGCCAGCACGCAATATCCCTCACTGACCCACATAGGTGGTGTGTTCAGTGTTTAGGGCCTGACCATTGTCCGGAGTCATGTACTTACTGTGCTACTCTTTAACCTCGAGTCTTTAAACGTCGTTGAGTTCAAGTAAAGAAGATTTTCAGCGGTATGGATACTCCAACCCCGGCTTCGACTTCGACCTCAAATCTGGTCAAGTCTTCTACGGGGCTCCCAAGGCCTACCTTGTCCTCGGCCTTAATTAAACCTTACTCGTTTGGAAAGTCCTCGTCTTCGAGCAAATCCTCTCCTGAGTAGCAGCTCTCCTCACTGACTCCCTCAGGTAAGGTATTTCAGCAGCCTCCTTCGGACATGCCACCCTTAGTCATGAAGCTGCCCAAGCAACATGTCTCCAAATCGAAGCATCATTCTTCATCATCTTCCTCGGAGACTATAGCCGCTGCAAATGTATCAGATCCTTAAGTCTCGGTGCCCCATTTGCAGGCTATGATCCAAGCTATTATGCATCAGGAGTTTGGTAGCATGCTTGCCAAATACACTCCTGCCTCGACTCTGCTTCCTGCAGTTCTGCCTGAGCACTCAGCAGTATCACAAGGAGTCGAGTCCTTGGCAGTGCCTCAGTCTGAAATTACTTACTCTGTACAAGGAGCCGAGTCCTTAAGAGTGCCTTGATCTGAATCTACACACACTATGCAAGGAGTTGAGTCTTTGCGAGTGTCTCGACCAAAATCTACACACTCTATTCAAGAAGCTGAGTCCTTGCGAGTGCCTCAAGGTACCTCGACACAAGGAGACGAGTCCTTTTTGGTGTCTCGATGTCAATCTCCAACTTCCAGCCCTCGTTCCTCACATAAGGCCTTGCCCTTTTCGAGGCACAGGGTGAGGACCCCTCAACATCCACTGAAGCAGGATCTGTCTGACTCGAAGCACAGTTCTCATCATCTGCTGACATCGAGGCACAGGTCCTCATCCTGAGACAGGTCTCATTTATCCACACATCGAGACTCTTCGAGGCCTTCCTCTCCTCAGTCGAGAAGACCACCTACAGAGCCTTTACACTCTCACCGCTCAAGTCCTTCTCCTGTGAGGTACTCTACCCATTCTCTCAGTGAGTCATCTATACCTGCATATTCAGAACTCAGGTATCAATACTCCCAAGAAGCTTCACCTTCGTTCTCTGCCATGCGAGGTGCCTCGAGGTCACCTTCTCCCTCTAGAGCAGTGGTTCCCAACTCTGTCCTGGAGGACCAACAGGCCAATCGGGTTTTCAGGCTAGCCTTAATGAATATGCATGAGAGAGTTTTGCATATAATGGAAGTGACAGGCATGCAAATCTTCTCCGTGCATATTCATTAGGGCTATCCTGAAAACCTGATTGGCCTGGTGGTCCTCCAGGACAGGGTTAGAACCACTGCTCTAGAGCAAGTATCTTTCTCTACATTCCTCCGCCAGATGAGTAAAGATCTCAACATCACTTTAGAATCTGATGCCAAGTACTCTACGGAGTATTTGGAAGAAATGGGTAATCCTCATCCTCTTAAGGAATCTCTCCAATTATCCATTAACAGACTTCTTTCTCAAACATTCCAACGAAACCTTGAGACATCATATTCTATTCCTGCTGTGCCTGCAAAATTGGAATCTTGATACAGGATGGTCCACTGCAAGGGTTTTGATAAGTCTCCATTACCCCTTCAGTCCCTTTTAGTGGTGTCTTCTTTGAAAAGAACCAACCCTGCCAAGGTTTATGCCACTGTCCCCCCCTGGAAGAGAGGGCAGGCCTATGGACAAGTTTGGCCGTCGTTTGTATCAAAATTCTCTTATGGCAACCAGAGTTTTGAATTACAACTTTGTCTTTACTTCCAATCTCAAGCATCTGGTCAACAGCTTGCCTGATTTTATCAAATATATTCCACAATATCGTCTTCCAGAGTTTCAACAGCTGACTCACACTCTGGTTCAACTATGCATGCATCTTCTTCAATCCTCGTATGATGCATTTGAACTTTCCTCGAGGGTCACTGCTTTCTTGGTGGCTATGCAATGTAGACATGGACCCGAATCTTGAAGATCGTCTGGCCAATATTCCTTGTCAGGGTAATGAGCTCTTTGATGACTATCGAGGCAGCTTGTCTGAACATGAGAAATTGTTTGCTTCCATCATCAGACCAAAGCCTAAGCTTTCTACTGCTAAGACTTCCAGACCTCTTCCATCCTACCAGAACGATTGGTTACGTTCTCTAGATCTCAAAGACGCTTACACTCATTCCCATTCATACAGCCTCTCGCAAATTCCTCAGATTTCAGGTGGGAAATCTTCATTTTCAATACAGAGTGCTACCATTCGGCCTGGCATCATCTCCCAGAGTGTTCACCAAGTACCTCGTTGTGGTAGCAGCAGCTCTGCGCAACCATGGGCTCCAGGTGTTTCTGTACCTGAATGACTGGCTCATCAAAGATTCAACATTTCAGGGGTTATTGTAGCGACCCAATGGACTACATGGTTCCTCCAAAGTTTGGGCTTCGAAATCAACTTTCCCAAATCCCATCTACAACCCTCTCAGACTTTGCAGTTCATCAGAGCTGTACTGGATACTGTGCAACTTCCTCAACAGCGTCAAGATGCTCTCATTCAACTTTGCCGGAAAGTGTCTTCCCTATCTTCAATATCAGCCAGACACATGATGGTTCTCCTCTGTCACATGGCCTCTACACTTCACGTGACTCCTTTTACCAGACTTCACCTCAGAATTCCTCAGTGGACCCTGGCATCTCAGTGGGCTCAGGCTTTCGACCCACTCTCAACACATTACAGTGACTCCTTCGTTGAGACAGTCTCTCCACTGGTGGATGCTCTCTTCCAATCTCTCCAGAGGTTTACTATTTCAAACACCCCCTCATCAGAAGGTCCTCACGACAGATTTCTCAACCTACGCTTGTGGGGGCTCATCTCAATCATCGCTGTCACATCAATCTGTTGGAACTCAGAGCGATCTTCAATGCTCTCAAAGCTTTTCAACATCTTCTCCACAATCAAGTCATCCTCATTCGGACAATCAAGTTGCCATGTACTACGTCAACAAGCAGGGAGGTAAAGGATCTCTCCCTCTTTGTCAGAAAGCTCAAAAGGTGTGGAACTGGGCAATCAATCGCAACACCTTTCTGAAAGCAGTCTACATTCTAGGGGAGAAAAACCTGTTTGGCAGACAAATTGAGTCGTCTTCTTCAATCTCACAAATGGACACTCAATTCCTTGCCTCTACATCACATTTTTTCTCAGTGGAGAACCCCTCAGATAGACCTCTTTGTGTCTCCCCACAACCACAAACTGCCTCTGTTTTGCTCCAGGATCTACTCTCCTCATTGCCTCGAGGCAGATGCTTTTTCTGGAATGGATGAATCAGTTCCTCTATGCGTTCCCTCCATTCCCTCTCATTCTCAAGACTCTTGCCAAACTCAAAGACCATAAATTAAGGGGGGGGGGTAGAGGGAGGGTCAGACTACAGTATCCTATCACTTGGGTTAAGGGGGAAGGGAGGGTTAACAGGGTTGGGAGATAGGGAATGGGCTATTGAGATTCTGTTACTGGATAGGCCATAGGAGAACAGGCAACCAAAGTTTTTGTTAGTTGAATATTCAACCCTTAATCAATAGCTCATTCTGGAATATTGTAACTTAGAACATGGTTATTGGTTCCTGTTGTTTACTGTATGGGAACAGGACAGACCAGTTCCTCTTTGACATCATCAGTAGGGCCTCCTCTGAAAGTTGTAGGTCTCAAATAAGTTCTTAGCAACTTTGTGGGCCTTTTTATTTTAGGAACACAATACTATTATATTACATTACATTAGTGTCTTCTATTCCGCCACTACCTTTCAGTTTAATGCAGATTACAAAAGAATTATTCTGGGCATACCAGAGAAATTACAAGACAGATAGTTAGCACCGAGAACTGCACCAGCTGTTTTTTCTTTGGCGGGAAGCTCTGCCCCCCTTCTTCTTGGAACCAGCCAGCTTCCTTCCAGCCCTTTAAAGGGCTGCTGAGAAGGCGGGCCTCTCCCGCCAGTGGGCCACGCCAAAGTGCCCTTTGTGCGGTCTGAAAAAGGAGCACAGAACCATAACCAATCAGCCTCAGAAAACCATTAACAACCCACCAGCAGGAAAGGTACAGTCCTCTACCCCCCACTATTCTAATTACCTTCCACCAATCTCTACCATCAACAAGATGTCCCTAACCACCCACCCAACTCATCTTCCCAGCCCTACAGGCTCCGCTTAAACACTTCACCATGAAGGAATTCTACACACCACTCCTATCTCTCCTAGGCCTTATAAGTCTAGTCGCAACCAGACCTACACAGCCCACCAACGAAAATATCCTCACATGGTTTCCTGCACACCACACATTTGGAAATTATAGAACCATTTGGCAAACAAATCCTTACTTTACAGAGTACTGCACACTACCTCAAAAAACCATCCTCACAATCACAGGTAATAGACACACAAGAAGAAACTCAAATCTGTACATACTAAAGCCAACTCTAACATAAAATACAGAGCTCCCCCGCAAATTCATGGTGGGCGGTTCGTGGTTCCGGTCATTCACGGTATTTTCTGACCGCGAAGGGGAGGCAGGAGAGGGCAGCTGGAGAGAAAGGAGAGGGCAGCTGGAGCAACGGCGAGTGAAAGCAGCATGTCAAAGCAGCTCCTGATTGGTGAGGCCCGACTTTAGTACAGGAAGAGGCAGTTGGAGCCTACAGCAAGTGATTTCCTTCACTTGCCGGCACTCCGGCTGCCCTCTCCTGCCTCTACAGCTGCCCTCTCCTGTCTCCCGTGATTATCGGGGGAGTACTGTATATCTGCACAGAACGCCAACACACTAGCATCAACACTACCACCCCAATACCCTGCATCTACATCAATGCCAGGTCAGTACACAACATACTACTAATCTTGAATGAGTTGATATCCACTAAAGATCTCAGCCTTCACAGAAACCTGGCTAAAAGACAAATCCAGCCCAGACCTGTCCCACCTTTGTCCAACAAGATACAGAACTGTTCAGTCCCCTAGACTAGGTAAGTGTGGCGGAGGCCTAGCAATTATTTATAATAGCTTCCTCAGCATCATCTTAATTGACACCTTAATCCTTCCTGACCTTGAATATATGGTATGCAAGCTAGAAGACAAATCCAATACGTCTCCCAGCTGTATTGGCCTCCTACTAGCATATTGCCCTCCCGGAGCACAGCCAACAGACATGTCCAAATTATAGGAAATAATCTCAAACCTCACCTGACAGTTCACTAGACTAATAGTCGTAGATGACATAAACTTACTGTTTGAACTACAAGACAATATTAAAACCTAAAGATTCAAAAGATTCCTTGACGAAACTCAGACTTAGCACTAAAACCCTCAGGTCCCACACATGAAAAAGGACACACCCTAGACTTCATCGCATCCAGCCCGCCCCGCCCCCCCCCCCCCCAACTTATCTCAGATACTGACTGGATCCGTACATATGGGCAACTCAACAACTAGAGGACCCACCAAAAAACTAACAAGGGGAGAAAAATCAATCCCTCCCAATTCTGGAACAAAATTGCTGAATTGTTAAACACAACTCCAACCAATGCCAGCACAATGCTAACTGACAGGAACAATGCAATTGACCACATATTGAATACTCTACTGCAAAACATGAACCAGAAAAAGCTCTCCTTGGTTCACAGAAACTAAAAACAGAGAAACAAACCTGTCGTAAACTCGAAAAGCAGTGGAGAAAAAGCAAACTACCTGAACATAAAACAGCATGGAGATCTGCAATCAATAAATACAAGTACAACATTGCAGATGCCAAAAAGCAGCTACTAACCGTAACAGTTGTTATCCAGGGACAGCAGGCAGCTATTCTCAACATATGGGTGACGTCATCCACAGATCCGGATGCGGACAGCCTCGCAAGCAGACTTGCTTGTAGAAACGTAGAAGTTTCGAGTCAGCTGCACTGCGCATGCGCGAGTGCATTCCCGCCCAGCACAGGGCGAGTCTCCTCAGTTCAGATAGCTAGCAGAGAAGCCAACCAGGGGAGGTGGTTGGGTTGTGAGAATAGCTGCCTGCTGTCCCTGGATAACAACTGTTACGGTAAGTAATTGTGCTTTATCTCAGGACAAGCAGGCTGCCTATTCTCAACATATGGGTGACCTCCAAGCTAACCAGAATGGGATGGTGGGAGCGTTGGCAACTTAGGAGAATAAATTTTGTAATACTCTCTGGCCAAAATGGCCATCCCATCTGGAGAAAACATCCAGACAATAGTGAGAGGTGAACGTATGAACCGAGGACCAGGTAGCAGCTTTGCATATTTCCTCAATAGGTGTAGATCTGAGAAAAGCTACTGAAGCTGCCATGGTTCTGACTTTATAGGCTGTGACTCAACTCTGTACTTGTAGTCCAGCCTGGGCATAGCAGAGATACAAGCAGCCATCCAGTTGGAGATGGTACACTTAGAGATTGTATGTCCCAATTAGTTTGGATCGAAGGAGACAAAAAGTTGAGGAGCAGTTCTGTGTGGTTTGGTGTGTTCCAAGTAGAAGGCCAAAGCACGCTTATAGTCCAGAGTATGAAGAGCTGATTCTCCAGGATGAGAATGATGTCTTGGAAAAAACACTGGAAGTACAACAGATTGTTGAGATGAAATTCAGAAACCACTTTAGGTAAGAATTTAGAATGAGTACGGAGGACCACCTTGTCATGATGGAAAACTGTGAAAGGTGGATCAGCAACTAATGCTTGCAGCTCACTGACTCTTTGAGCAGATGTGGGGGCAATGAGAAAAATCACTTTCCAGGTAAGATACTTAAGATGAGCCATAGATATTGGTTCAAATGGAGGCTTCATCAATTGAGCAAGAACATTGAGATCCCAAACCACTGGAGGCGGTTTGAGAGGAGGTTTGACAATGAAAAGTCCTTTCATAAATCTGGAAACCATCGGATGAGCAGAGAGGAGTTTCCCTTCAATAGGCTGATGGAAAGCAGCAATTGCACTAAGATGGACTCGGATCAATGTAGACTTGAGGCCAGAGGTGGATAAGTGCAAAAGATAATCTAGAACAGAAGATAAGGAAGAATCTTGAGGCTCCTTATCATGAGAGATACACCACGTAGAAAATCTAGTCCATTTTTTGTGGTAGCATTGTCTAGTGGCAGGCTTTCTAGAAGACTCTAAAATGTCTCTTACAGGTTGAGAAAACTGAAGAGGAGTTATGTTGAGAGGTACCAAGCTGTCAGATGTAGAGACTGCAGGTTGGGATGAAGTAGAGATCCTTGACTCTGTGTAAGCAGAGACGGAAAAACTGGTAGAAGGTATGGCTTCCTGCTGCTGAGTTGAAGTAGAAAGGAGTACCAAGGTTGTCTCGGCCACCGAGGAGCTATCAGAATCATGGTGGAATGATCGTTCTTCAACTTGACAAGTCTTGAGAATGAGAGGGAATGGAGGGAATGCATACAGAAAAGATTCATCCTTTGCAGTAGAAAAGCATCTGCCTCGAGGCGATGAGGAGAATATATCCGGGAGCAGAATTGAGGCAGATTGTGGTTGTGGAGAGATGCAAAGAGATCTATCTGAGGTATTCCCCACTGCGAAAAAATGTGATGAAGAGGTGAGGAATTGAGTGTCCATTCGTGAGGTTACAGAAGACTACTCAATTTGTCCGCCAAACAATTTTTCACCCCTTGGATGTAGACAGCTTTGAGCAAGGTGTTGTGATTGATTGCCTAGTCCCAAACCTTCAGAGCTTCTTAACAAAGGGAGGGAGATCCTGTCCCTCCCTGCTTGTTGACGTAGTACATGGCAACTTGGTTGTACGTCCGAATGAGTACTACCTGGTCGTGAAGAAGATGTTGAAAAACTTTGAGAGCATTGAAGATCACTCTGAGTTCCTACAGATTGATGTGACACTGATGATCCATACTGGTCCAGTGGCCTTGAGTACGGAGACCATTGAGATGAGCCCCCCCCATGCGTAGGTCGAGGAGTCTGTTGTGAGGACCTTCTGATGAGGGAGCGTTTGAAACAGTAAACCTCTGGAGAGATTGGAAGAGAGCATCCACCAGCAGAGAGACTGTCTCAACGAAGGAGTGGCTGTAATGTGTCGAGAGAGTGGTTCGCAAGCTTGCATCCACTGAGATGCCAGGGTCCACTGAGGAATTCTGATGTGAAGTCTGGCAAAAGGAGTCACGTGTACTGTGGAGGTCATGTGACCTAGTAGTACCATCATGTGTCTCGCTGAGATTGAAGAGCGGGAAGACACTGCATGACAGAGTTGAAGAAAAGCCTCCAGACGTTTTTGCGGAAGGGATGCTCTTAGTTGGATAGTGTCCAGGACAGCTCCGATGAACTGTAGATTCTGAGAGGGCTGAAGTTGGGATTTGGGAAAGTTGATTTCGAAGCCCAAACTTTGTAGGAACTTTGGTGTCTCCAGGTTCCGGAGAAACATCTGCCGGAAAACCTGATGCAATGGAAGGCGAAGCGCCTCATGAGGCGTATTGTCAACTCCCATTTCCGCCAGGTATTCCTGGGTAAAGTGGGAATTGGCCTGAAGATCCAAGTTTAAAGCTCTGCCAATGTCAGAGATGAAACGAGAAAAGGAGGAGGTCCGAGAAGAAGATTCATCCTCCTGGGGAGACTCCGACCGAGACCGGGGTGCAGCCGAGAAAGAGGGATAAACTTCCCTGGAATAGTAAGCCAGAGCCTCAGAGTCCCGTGAACAGGAGACCGAAGAGGTTCGACTAAGGCGAGTAGGGGGCGTCGAGGAACAGCCCCGCGCCAGATGGACCGGGGAAAGGGCGGGAGGTGGGCGAGAGGTGAGCCGACCTAGATATAGGCGTACAGCAGGTAAAACCAAAAGTTTAGGCAGGTTGTCTAGTCGGCACTTACACGTTTTGACTTAGACCAAATCAAAACAGGGGCCGCTGAGCTGTTCGCTGCAGCTCAGCAGCCCCAGTAACCTGCCTACCATCTACTGCAACTATCGCTGCAGGACAGACGGCATCTCTGCTGCCAGAGATCCTCACCCCGAAGTGCCGCAGTTCAGAGGGGGGTAGGCGATCACCATCACGACAGGAGAGATGAGCCATCTCTCCTACAGCTATCAGCCCTCCCCCACAACTCAATCCAGCAAAGAGAGAGCCCAAGCCCTCCTGCCCGGCGAACCCCTGACTACGATCGGAGCAAGAGGGAGCCCAAGCCCTCTTGCCCCGGCGATCCCGAATCCCCGACTACGATCGGGGCAAGAGGGAGCCCAAGCCCTCTTGCCCCGGCGACTCAAACTCTGTCCACAGGGGGGGGGGGGGGCTGAAGTGCCTAGGCCAACCGGAGCAGGCCCAGTAGCCTTAGCCTCTCCTTTGGGCGAGGTTTGAACTGCCTGGGCCAATCAGGACCCTAAAGCCAGCCATTCGAGAGTCTGTGACTGTGTTTTCCTTGGGCTGGATGTGTTGTTCCTAGTTAGGGAGTGAAAGGTAGGGGGACTTGGGTCTGGGTGGGAGATAGAATGTTGAAAACTGTATTGATGACTGTTATTTTTGGAACAAGCTGGTTATTGTTGTATCCATTACATTTTCATGCAACTATTTTTGTAATACATTTATCATCAATAAAAATTGATTTGAAAAACATTGCTTTAATATTTTTGGCCCTGCAGCAATAGGGCTGTTTAAATCAATTACCGACTTAAAACCCCAATGCTGCTTGATGAATTTCCCCCTTAGTGTCTCTAAAATAGGAGGTAGTAGGTGCTCCCGCATTTTTTCAATTGATAATGAAAAATGAGCCTAGGATCTACAGAAAAAAATCTTGAACATACTAACACATGGATGGGAAAGTCCCATATTAAAACTAAGCACATATTTTAGCATGTTTTAGTAAAGTAACTAGTAGTAGTCAAGAACAAATATTACATTCTGTTAAAGAGAACTGTGCACTAAAAATATGTAGTCATTTACCTATTCTACCCAACCCAATAATTCCTATGGTGCTTTCAGAGAGTCCATATCCACACATCCATTCCGGTGCCCAGGATCTCCATCCACCACTGGAAAAAAATAATAAAGGATCATTACAAACAACTTTCTTTTTTTATTTTTATTTATGAATTTTCATAATTTTAACAAGCATTAATAAACTTGTACAGAAAAGATTGCTATACGAACAAAAATTCAATCTTACGAAAGAAAAAATTAACAAGCAAACAATATGTTCCTTTAACAATCTCCAGTCCACAATTAAAGATCCAAGACTTTCAAAGAGTGAACTTTATATTTAAACTAAACTATTAAATCAAATACTAGGAAAACAAAGTATCTGAAGACTGTATTGGGTGTCCCTTTATACTTTAAGTCGTTGTTCCTTCCTTTGTAAGACGCTTCAGAGATAGGAAACTTGTTAGGTGTTCAGGCTCTTATAGAACCATGATGGCAGATAAAGGCCAAATGGCCCATCTAGTCTTCCCATCGACAATAATCATTATCTCTTCCTAAGACAGGGGTGCCCCAAAGATCGATCACAAAGGCAACGCGAGTCGAGCGCGGAGCCCATCCCGGGCTCCGCGATAGACTCGTGTTGCCTTTGCGTTCTCCCTGTTCCTCGATGCCACAACAGGCCAGCAGCGACTACATAAACGCCGGGCAAGTCAGCCCCCCCTTCCCCCGTCAATTCTGATGTTGGAGAGGAAGTTCTGGGCCAGCCAATCGCTGCTTGGCTGGGCCAGAACTTCCTCTCCAATGTCAGAATTGATGTCGGGGGAAGGGTGTTGGCCTGTTGCGGTGTCAGAAAACAGGGAGAACTTGGTGGCAACGGTTTGGGGGCCTGTTCCCTGAAGTTGGTGGTGGCCTGTTCCCAGATGTTGGCGGAGGCTTGGGGGCCTGTTTCCAGATGACAGCCCCAGTGGTGGCTTGGGGAGAAAGAAAGGGGAGACAGAAAGAGAGGGAGGCAGAACGGGGAGACAGAAAGAAAGAAAGAAAGGGGGCCATGGAGACAAAAAGAATGAAAGGGGGGTAGAGAAACAGAAAAAGACAGCAGACAGAAAGAAAGTAAGAAAAGGGGGCAGGGAGACAAAGACAGACAGAGAGAAAAAGAAAGAAAGGGGGCAGGGAGACAAAGAAAGAAAGGGGAGGGGCAAGGAGAGAGGAAGGAAAAGGGGGAAGGAATGGAGTATGTCGGGTGGCAGGGGCAGGCAGGGAGAAAGGAAAAAAAAGTTGGACTCATGAAAGGACAGAGATGTTGGTTGGGGAATGGAATGAGGTCTGGAGGAGACGAAGCATGCAGGAGGTAGAAAGGAGGGAAGAAATATTGCATGCACAGTCAAAAGAAGAAAGTGCAACCAGAGACTCATGAAATCATCAGACAACAAGGTAGGAAAAATGATTTTATTTTAAATTTAGTGATCAAAATGTGTCCATTTTGAGAATTTATATCTGCTGTCTATATTTTGCACTATGGCCTCCTTTTACTAAACCGCAGTAGCGGATTTTAGCGCAGGGAGCCTATGAGCATCAAGAGCAGCGTGGGGCATTCAGCGCAGCTCCCTGCGCTAAAAACTGTTATTGCGGTTTAGTAAAAAGGGAGGGGGTATATTTATCTATTTTTGTATAGTTGTTACTGTGGTGACATTGCATATTTTAAAGTCATCTGCCTTGACCTATTTGAAAAAAAACCCTGAATATAAATGATAATTAACATTTTCTCTGCGTACAGTGCGCTTTGTGTTTTTTTAAATTTTATTGTTGGTCGATCATTTTGACTTGGTCATTTTAAAAGTAGCTCGCAAACCAAAAAAGTGTGGGCACCCCTGCTCTAAGACATCCCATGTGTCTATCCCATGCCTTCTTGAATTCAGACACAGTCTCTGTCTCCACTAGTGCTGCCCGATTCAGGAAAAAAAATTTTGATTCGATTCAGCCTATTGAATCGATTTTTGATTTAATTTTCCTGCCCAATTGGGTAGGTTTTTTTTCAAACATCTTGGAGGGGTTTATTTTATAGCCTCTTCACCCCTTTATAGACTCTTCACCCCCTTTGCCCTCTCCTACTTACACTGGTCCTATGGTGTAAACAAAATAAACAAAAAATACTTTACATTTCTCTGTTAAATCCTAGCTCACTTTCGCGGTCTAACACCAGCTTTGGAAGGATACACATTTCAAATCTGACATATTGTAATCACAAAACAGAAAATAAAATTATTTTTCCTACCTTTTTTGTCTGGTCATTTTTTTAAATCATTTTGGTCCCAGGCTCTGGTTGTCTTCTGATCAGGTTCTTCTTTCTTTGTGCTAACCATCCATCTTTCATCTCTGTCCTCCCCTTCTGTTTCCCTTTCCTCCCCCCGAGGTCTGGCATCTTTCCTTTTTTCATCTCCATCCCCCTGCAGCTGCAGCGATGGACCCCCACCATCCACAGATCCACCATCTCTCCTTTTCTCAACTACCCTTTCATCCAGCATCTCTCTTCTGTGTCCCTGTCCCTATTCTCCTCTTCAGTAGTGTCCCTGTTCCTATGCTCCCTCCATGCCCAGCATCTTATCTCTGTTTCATGTCTCTCCCCATATCCAGCATCTTCCCCGGGTACAGGCTTTCTCCTACTATCTCTCCTGCCAACCTGCACACCTACTTTGGATCAGTATCTGTCCCTCTTGTACCCTTCCTCTTGTGGTCTTGCATTTCTCTCTCCCTCTCTCCATTAGCCCAGCACCTCTGTGTCCTCTGCTTTCCTCCCTCTCTTTTTGGCTTGGTCTCTCTATTCCCTTCACTTCACCCTAGGTCTGGCATCTCCCCTCCCCTCTCTTACTCCTTCTTCCTCCTCCCTCTGCACAGGCCTGCCTCCCCACCGCGAAGGTTTGCATGGTCCCCCAGCTTCCTCGCTTTTACCTTAAGCTAATACGTCAGCCTGCAGGATTGCTGGTGCTATAGCGATCCCTGCAGCTGTCGTTGTCCTCAGCGGCATGTTTCCTCTGCTGCAATCCTGACCCTGAAGTCAGAGGAGGAGTTGGACTGTAGCAGAGAGAACATGCCGCTGAGGACGACGACAGCTGCATGGATCGCTATAGCACCAGCGATCCTGCAGGCTGCCGTATTAGCTTAAGGTAAGAGCGGGGAAGCTGGGGGAACATGCAGGCCTTTCCGACTCATCCTCCCCCCTCAAGCAGGAGCGGCAGCGGACAGCCAGCAAGAGGCTGCGCTGCCTCTCCTGCTTTAGGAAGGCACAGGGGAAGGGTCGATCATCGAATCGGGAAGCCTATTTTTTTTTTTTTAAGAATCGATTCACCTGATTCAAATCGGTGAATCGATTCAAATCGTGAATCGGGCAGCATTAGTCTCCACCACTTCCTCCGTGAGACTGTTCCACACATCTACCACTCTTTCTGTAAAAAAGAATTTGCTTAGATTATTCCTGAGCCTATCACCTCTTAACTTCATCCTATGCCCTCTAATTCCAGAGCTTCATAAAAACATAAGAATTGCCGCTGCTGGGTCCATCATGCCCAGCAGTCCTCTCATGCGGTGGCCCTTAGGTCAAATGAAAGAGACTTGACTCATGCGCATTTACATCACATAGGTATTTAAGTGTCTCTATCATATCTCCCCTCTCCCGCTTTTCCTCCAAAGTATACATATTGAGATCTTTAAGTCTGTCCCCATACGCCTTATGATGAAGATCATGCACCATTTTAGTAGCCCTCCTCTGGACCGACTCCATTCTTTTTATATCTTTTTGAAGATGCAGTCTCCATAATTGTACATAATATCCTAAATGAGATCTCACCAGAGTCATAGAAACTTAGAAACATGATGACAGATAAAGGCCAAATCCCCATCTAGTCTGCCATCTCAGTAACCATTATTTCTTTCTCTCTCCAAGAGATCCCATGTGCTTATCCCAGGCCCTTTTGAATTCAGACACAGTCTCTGTCTCCACCACTTCTTCTGGGAGACTGTTCCATGCATCTACCACCCTTTCTGTGAAAAAGTATTTCCTTAGATTACTCTGGAACCTATCACCTCTTAACTTCATCCTATGCCATCTCATTGCAGAGTTTCCTTTCAAATAGGTCTCGACTCATGCAAATTTTCATTACATAGGTATTTAAAAGTCTCTAACATATCTCCCTTCTCCCGCCTGTCCTCCAAAGTAAACAGATTGCGATCTTTAAGTCTGTCCCCATACGCCTTATGATCGGCAAGGATGGAGAGATACCCATATTGGTTGAGAGTGCCTTCCAGAGGTATTAAAGGACCAGACCATTCCAAGAAAACATTCCCCAGACCATAACCCTGCTGCCACAGCTTGTGTACATCCAACAGCGTTTGCTGGGTGTTTGTTCTCGGCAGTTTCACACCTGACACAACAACATCCATACATTTGATAGAGCTCAAAACGTGGCTCTTCAGAGAAGGCAACCCTCTCTGTCAGTCGGTGCAAGTCCAATGACAGTACTCCTGTGCAAATTGCAGCCGTGTTTTGCAATGAACATGCCATCTGCTCCGGAGCCCCATTCACAACAGGGATCGCTACACATTCAGTTTGGATACACATCTGGAAGCCCCCTGATTTGTTTGGATGGCAAGTTGCTCCACGGTAGTGTGCTGATTGACCTACACCTACCTGTGCAACGGACGTTTACATCTTGCATCGATGGCTCAAGCTACCCCTCAGTTATCATGTCAGGTCATCAAAAAGATTTCATTTGTCTGTTCACGGTACACTTTAATTACAGCTGCCCATGAATAGTTTACAAACTCCACCATTTCCAAAATTCTGCCCCCCCCCCCCCTTGGCATGGTAGCCAATGATCATGCATTTTCAATGTCTGATAAATCATGCTTTTTCCCCATGACAGTCACAGTTGTTATATTGGCAACCTGCTGACATCCCACCTTATATACAGGCCAACAGAAGAATACCTTGACTTCGAGAAAGGACAGTCAAACAAAAAAAGGCAAGGGTGGTGTCTTTTCAACCAAAGGTCTTTATTAAGCAAATAATAGTCCCACCACCCTTGCCTTTTTTTGTTTGACTATCCCACCTTATATAACCATGCAATCTGCATGTGACATGCGCATTCATTCATTGGTTGTGCATCCCTGACATCAGAGGTCATAATAATGTGACTCGACCATGTATATTAAACACCCTATACATTATCTTAGTGTTTCAGTCAGCTTCTGAGGCACACAAGCTTTTCAATATTGCCTGGTGAAAGAGCTGCCTATTTTTTTATTAAACTTTCTCTCAAATTCTGTATATGGTGACTAACTTTCTGCGAGAAAATCGGTGCTCACAGTCGCTTTGAATCACAATTAAATTGCAAAGCCCTCCCTCCCTCCGACATCAGCGCTGACATCGGGAAGACTTCCGGTCGGATGTGTGCTGTGGCAGGGCAGGTAGGAAAAATTCAAGGCAGTGGCATACCAAGGAGGGGGTCCGCCCCGGGGCAGCCTTAGAGGGGGGTGCAGAGCTGGCCAGATCCCCTTACCTTCGTGGCGCTTTCCCCCGACCGACCGACAACAGGCCCGGTCCGACAAACCTCCCTGCCCTGTAGCCGCGAATCTAAATTACCTTCTTACAGCAGCTGGATTCAGGGCAGGGAGGTTTGTCGAACAGGCGCGGAAACGCCACAAAGGTAAGGGGCATGGAGGGAGAAAGGGAAGAAAAGTGGAGTGGAGAGGAAAAGGCGCTTAAGGGAAATGGATAAAACTGAGGGGGGAGAAGGACGCTGAAAGCACATGAGGAAGACAAAGGGGTGGAGAAGGACGCTGAAAGGACATGGGGAAGACAGAGGAGGGAGAAGGATGTTGAAAGGACATGGGGAAGACGGGGGGGATAAGGACGCTGAAAGGACATGGGGAAGACAGAGGGGGAGGATACTGAAAGCACATGGGGAAGACAGAGGGAGAGGGACGCTGACAGGACATGGGGAAGATGGGGGGAGAAGGACGCTGAAAGGAAATGGGGAAGACAGAGGAGGGAGAAGGATGCTGAAAGGACATGGGGAAGATGGGGGGAGAAGGACGCTGAAAGGAAATGGGGAAGACAGAGGAGGGAGAAGGACGCTGACAGGAAATGGGGAAGAGAGAGTGGGGCGAAGACGCTGGCAAGGAAGAAGACAGAGATGCCGGACTATGGGAGGAGCGGAGGGAAGAAGATGGGTGCCAGACCAATTTGGAAGGGGGGAGAAAGGGACAGTAACAGAGCAAATGGAAGACGCAGAGAGAAGAGAGATAGTGGATGGAAGGAATTGAATGAGAACATGAGGAAAGCAGAAACCAGGCAACAAAAGTAGGAAAAAAATTATATTTCTTTTTTTTGCTTCAGGATAAAGTAGTATATTAGTTGTGTTGATAAAAATTTATAAACATTAGAGACTCTGGTAGAAACCTGTTTACAAAGTATGTATTCTTCCCAATTAATATTTCCAAATTAATAAAGTTTCTTTGCTTATTTGTAAATGGATTTCTACCAGAGCCTTTAATTCAGTAGCATAATTAAATGAAATAACTATTTCTGAAGTTTATAGGGACGGGTGGGGACAAAGGGGATTTCTCGCGGGGACGGGTGGGGACGGACTTTGGGATGGGTGAGACTTTGACGGGGACGGGTGGGATTTCTGTCCCCGTGCAACTCTCTACACTAGACTCCGCAGCTCCTTCCAGACACTGCTTTGCTGCTTCTTGGCATACACTAAAGGAGTTTGACACGGAGGTTAAATGCAGTTGCAATGTTCAGTCAGCATTAGTTTAGCTATCAACCTCTTAGATCTGTATTAAATGCTTCTTGTTGGATCATTGTCGGACACCATTATAGCATGATGAAGATGGCATATGGTTGGCAGTATCACTGAGCATGAGATACATCAATCTCCACCCAGCAATTCCATTGCAAGTTTGCTGGGTTTGAGAATGGTCTTCATCACATGAGGCTTCTTCCACTCAGAGGCTGTTAGGAGGCTCAATGTGCAAGTTAAAGTCCAAGACTGAGTTAAAGTTGCCAATACCACTTCTTTGCTCCGAACTAGTGCTGCCAATTCAGAGAAACATTTCTTGATTCAATTTGACCTATTGAATTAATTTTTCAATTTGATTCGCTTTCTCGCCCAATCGGGCATTTTTTTTCTAACATCCTAGCAGGTTTATTTTCTTGACTCTTCACCCACCCTACCTTTGCCCTCACCAACCCCACACAGGCATTAAATCTCTAATTACAAGACTGTGGTATAGCTAAAGGTGCTGGGCTAAAACAAACCCCTAATATTTTTCACATACTTACTTCTTGACCTCCTGCACTGCTTCAGGGAGCCTTCGGCTTGTGGCTAGGAGTAATGCTACAGAAAGCTCTGCAGTGGCATCTGTCAGTACATCTGGTGTGTATCCCACTCGAATTCCTCTGCAGAACAAACAAAATTAAGGGTTGGTTTTTTTTAAAGTTTTGCATTAAAAGTGTCATTTTACTTACCTTAGCAAAAGCCCCTTTGAAGTTTCCCAACTTTATGGTTAATTAAAATTGTCTCTTAAATTTAAGGCTTATAAGTTCTCACACAGTCAAGTACTTGTAGTTGTTAAAAGAAAAGGGCAAGGCAGATTTCTTGACTCCAAGCTCTCATTTCAAGCTCAGATTTCCTGTGTTTTGCAATTAGGTTTTCTTTCTCTTTGCAAACTACATTTTTAGATAATGTACCGTATTTTCTCGCATATAACGCGCGCGTTATACGTGGTTTTTACGTACCGCGCACACCCTTGCGCGTTGTACAAAATTTTTTTTTACATAGTTTCCCCCCCCCACGTCTGATTCACCCCCCCCCCCGCAGGACCGCTCGCACCCCCACCCCGAAGGACCGCTCGCACGCACCCGCACCCCCACCCTGAAAGACCGATCGCACCCCCACAGCCTCCCGACCCCCCCATCATGTAGAAGCTCCTACTGGTGTCCTGCTGCTTCCTCTTGGCGGTCCCGACTCCCCGACACGATCGGGGCAAGAGGGAGCTCAAGCCCTCTTGCCCCAGCCAACCGCGGCACCCCCGACACGATCGGGGCAAGAGGGAGCTCAAGCCCTCTTGCCCCCCCCCCCCCCCCGACTCCCCGACACATCGGGCAAAAGGGAGTCCAAGCCCTCTTACCCCGCCGACTCCCCAACTCCCCGACAATATCGGGCCAGGAGGGAGCCCAAGTCCTCCTGGCCCTGGCGACCCCCCCCCCCCCCGCTAGTTGTTCGGGCCAGGAGGGAGCCCAAACCCTCCTGGTCACGGCGACCCCCTACCCCCACCCCGCACTACATTACGGGCAGGAGGGATCCCAGGCCCTCCTGCCCTCGACGCAAACCCCCCTCCCCCCAACGACTGCCCCCCCCCAAGAACCTCCGACCGCGACCCCCCTGGCCGACCCCCACGACCCCCCTACCCCCCTTCCCCGTACCTTTGTGTAGTTGGCCGAACAGACGGGAGTCAAACTCGCCTGTCCGGCAGGCAGCCAACGACAGAATGAGGCCGGATTGGCCCATCCGTCCCAAAGCTCCGCCTACTGGTGGGGCCTAAGGCGCCTGGGCCAATCAGAATAGGCCCGGGAGCCTTAGGTCCCATCTGGGGGCGGGACCTGAGGCACATGGGTCCAACCCGACCATGTGCCCAAGGCCCCGCCCCCAGGAGGGACCTAAAGCTCCCGGGCCTATTCTGATTGGCCCAGGCGCCTTAGGCCCCACCAGAAGGCGGAGCTTTGGGACGGATGGGCCAATCCGGCCTCATTCCGTTGTTGGCTGCCTGCCGGATAGGCGGGTTTGGCTCCCGTCTGTCCGGCCAACTACACAAAGGTACGGGGAAGGGGGGTGGGGGTGTCGTGGGGGACTGCCAGGGGGGTCGTGGGTCGGCTGGGGGTGCGGTCGTTGGGGGGAGGGGGGTTTGCGTCGAGGGCAGGAGGGCCTGGGATCCCTCCTGCCCGTAATGTAGTGCGGGGTGGGGGGAGGGGGTCGCCGTGGCCAGGAGGGTTTGGGCTCCCTCCTGGCCCGAACAACTAGCGGGGGGGGGGTCGCCAGGGCCAGGAGGACTTGGGCTCCCTCCTGGCCCGATATTGTCGGGGGGTTGGGGAGTCGGCGGGGTAAGAGGGCTTGGGCTCCCTTTTGCCCGATGTGTCGGGGAGTCGGGGGGGGCAAGAGGGCTTGAGCTCCCTCTTGCCCCGATCGTGTCGGGGGTGCCGCGGTTGGCTGGGGCAAGAGGGCTTGAGCTCCCTATTGCCCCGATCGTGTCGGGGAGTCGGGACCGCCAAGAGGAAGCAGCAGGACACCGGTAGGAGCTTCTACATGATGGGGGGGGGGGTCGGGAGGCTGTGGGGGTGCGAGCGGTCTTTCAGGGTGGGGGTGCGGGTGCGGGTGGGAGTGCGTGCGAGCGGTCCTTCGGGGTGGGGGTGCGGGTGCATGCGAGCGGTCCTTCGGGGTGGGGGTGCGAGCGGTCCTGCGAGAGGGGGGGTGAATCGAACGTCGGGGGGGGGCATCAGGTTTTCAGGGTGGGGACAGGACTTCAAGGGGGAGAGGAGAGTCGGGGCGGGCGAAAGGAGAGTCGGGGTGGCCAGAGGAGAGTCGGGGCGGGTGAAAGGAGAGTTGGGCAGCATGCGCGGTATACGGGTGTGCGCGGTGTATAAAAATTTCTGTACATAAATTTGTGTTTTTCGCGCGCTATACCCGTGTGCGCGTTTTACACGGGTGCGCGTTATCTATGTGAAAATACGGTAGTTTGCGAATGCATACCTTCACGCATGCTCGCTTGATTTCAAAATGAGATTACTGCATTTCTGTTTACACAGGCATTCCTAAGTCACAACTTAAGCAACTTCAGACTTTACAGACCACTGAATCGTGCTTTTTATATAGCACTCGCAAATATGGCCATGCCTCTCTACTTGTGTTTAATCCATATTGATTATTATCTTATTTGGTTTAAGGTCCTGTGTTTTAACACACAAGGCACATTACCTAAATACATCCCAGAACTCTCGGGCTTATCCCATTGCTCCAAAACGGGCCCGTGAACTCCGGATGCACCGGAAAAGGAGGTCAGAGCATTATATCGGCTCATGACCGAACACTACATTGTAGAAAGCTGAGATTCCAAATGGAGCTCTTTCAGGGCATCTGTGATGAAATGATGGACAGAAACAGTTTTGAAGAGCCTGCAGATGGAAGGATCCTCACCCAGATCCGGATTCTCTGAGATATCTTGCTGAACTGACCCACTGAGGTTATCCGCATCATCCAGGATGGAAGCAGTGGCAGCAGAAAGGACAGGATAGTGTGCAAGCGAAGGCAATCCGGATCTGTAATGACCGGCATGGAGAAGCCCCGCAGAGGGACATTCAGCACTGTAGCAACTTGCTTTTCTGCAGGAGACGCACTCACCTGCCACGTCAAGAGAGCTGGGTCCATAGAATACGCTCTTCACAACAGCCAAACCATTTCTGGACTAGGGCAGTGGCCAGGTCTCGCTGAGCTGTTGGTACTGTTCAGAAGAAATCCCCCTTCTCGATGCTCAGGTGCCATGCCAGCTCCCCAGCCCTCAAGGACTCAGAGGAGGCAATGCCTGAAACTCCCGCCCCTTCCCCCAGTGCGCCACGGCACACAGTACACAGACACTCTTGCGTCAGCCATCCAGTGCAATCCACACATGTAGATTAGGGGCTGAGGAGTACATCCATACCAATTTTGAAAATCGAGTTTTGACGCAGAATTTAAACTTTGAAAAAAAGACTGATAAAAATCCAAGATGGCCAATGAATTTGCACCAAAAATAGCAAAAATAAAGATGTTCCAAAAGTAAAAATTTGTGATTTGGGGGTCTGAGGAGGTGGGAAAACTGAACCCTACCCTTAGAATCCCTTAAAAGGAAAAATTAGGTTCTTACCTGCTAATTTTCTTTCTGTTAACCTGTAGACCGGTATAGTTCCTTTATGGATGGGTATTATACCTCACTGCTACCAGCAGGTGGAGATTGAGATAAAAACTTGTATATCAGTAGCTTCCCTTCTACTAATCCAGTCTGCCGAATAGCCAAGCAGAACCTAGGAAAATTCTTAACTGAAAACAGTAAAATACACTCCGAACAGAAGTGGAAAGAAACAACAAACATCTGCAAACAACTGTTGGAACATGTGTAGAACTTTATCTTGGAAAATAAAACATCCCCATAGCTCACCAGCTAAGCTAGCTGAGCATCACCACTGTTCTTAATTCTCCCCGGCCGTAGAAAAATACTAGAACCCACAGAAAAATTCAAAATCTGCACGCGAGCAAAAACCCGCAATCAGCACACAAAGACAGATAGGGTGTGGATCTATATCGGTCTACAGGCTAACAGAAAGAAAGTTAGCAGGTAAAAACCTAATTTCTCCTTCTGTATCACCTGGTAGACCGGTATAGTTCCTTTACAGATGGGACGTACCAAAGCAGCACCCATCAAGAGTGGGACCCCCGAAGGGCCAACACCAGAACACGTGCACCGAATACTGCATCCCGATGCGCTTGAACATCTACAGCTAGTGTCTGACAAAGGAATGCAGAGAAGACCAGATTGCAGCCTTGCAAATATCCACTGGAGGCACTAGAGAAGATTTAGCCCAAGAAGCTGCCTGACCCCTAGTGGAATGAGCATTGAGAAATTCTGGAACAGGCTTCTTCTTCAGAAGATAAGCAGAAGCAAAAATCTCCTTGATCCAGCGCGCAATAGTAGCCTTAGAAGTGCCATCCCCCTTACGAGGACCGGCTAGAAGGACAATGAGATGATCTGATGTCCTGATCTCCTGGGTCCTCTGCACATAATAATAATAATAACAGCTTATATACCGCAATACCGTGAAGTTCTATGCGGTTTACAGAAGATTAAGCAAAGGTAACAAATTGAATTGACTTTAAGAGGGGAGGAAGAAAGAGAATTAATAGGACAGGAAATTCATTGTCGAGGAGAGAGTGATCAAAAGGACAAGTTAATCGCTATAGAGGGGAGAGAGAAGAGAGGATCAGGTGTCTAGATGCTTTAGGAACAAGTGTGTTTTTAGACGTTTCCTAAATTCCCCATAAGTAATGGGCGAAAGCAATTGTTCTAGGTCTTTACCCCATGATGCAGCTTGGTGTGAGAGAAGGTGTTCATGGTGTTTTTTCAGTTTACAACCTCGAACTGGGGGGGGGAAATTAAATTGGAATGTGAGCTTCTTTTGTGTCTGTTGGCTGAGAAGAAGAAAAGGTCAGTTATGTATTTAGGGGCAAGTCCATGTAGTGCTTTAAAGCAGAAGCAGGCAAATTTAAACTTTACGCGCGCCGCCATTGGCAGCCAATGCAGCTGCCGGTAGTAGGGTGTCACGTGGTCAAACTTCCTCAGCCCAAAGATCAGTCTGACTGCTGCATTTTGCATCAATTGTAAACGTTGCATATTCTTTTGGGAAATTGCTAAATAAGTGATGTTACAGTAGTCAAGTAGACTTACGAGGGATTGGACTAGGGTTCTGAATGCCGATGTATCGAAGTAAGCTTTAATGGATCTGAGTTTCCAGAGAGTAAAGAATCCCTTTCTGATTAAGGAGTCTACCTGGTCTGTCATGGTTAGGCATTGATCCAAAGTTACACCTAGTATCTTAATGGTGGGCTGGATAGGGTAACTAAATTTATTGATACATAGTGGTGATTTGGTGTCAAGCGGATGTGGCGAAGCAACGAAGAAAGTTGTTTTTTCTGAATTAAGTTTGAGCCTAAAGTTTGTCATCCAGTGCTCCATCATGTTTATGGCTTCTGAAGCTTTGGGAATAGTTTCAGAGACAGAATTAGCGAATGGGATGATAATCGTAAAGTCATCTGCCTAACTAAATAGTTTTATTCCCAGCTGGGGACATATAGACGTTGAAGAGCAATGGAGATAGTGGAGACCCTTGTGGCACACCGGATGGATTGCTCCAGGTGTTTGAAAGCTCATAATTAAAACGTACCTGATAAGTGCGGGATATAAGGAAGCCACGGAACCAGTTCAGCACCTCATCCCTGATACCAATGGCGTCTAGGCATTGCAGCAGTTTCTCGTGGTCTACTAGATCAAAGGCAGAACTCATATCGAATTGCATAACCAGGGCATTAAGGCCCTTACTAAACAGTAGGCGCAGATTGTCTAAGATAGCCACAATTACTGTCTCAGTACTGAATAACGGTCTAAAACCGAATTGAGTTTCATGTAGGAGAGAGAACTGATCAAGATAATCTATCAGTTGGATGTGTACCAACCCCTCCATTATTTTTACAATAAACGGAATGGATGCTACTGGTCTGTAGTTGGATATTAGGGCTGAAGATTCTTTTCGAATTTTTAGAATTGGGGTTATTATTATGTGACCATTATTAGAGAGAAACGTCCCAGTTTTTAGGTTGTGAGCCAAGTATTGCATCAGCGATAGTTTAAATTCTAAAGGTGCCGCTTTCATGATTTCTGGGGGGCATGAATCCAGAACGCAATAGGATTTAGAGTATTTGTTATATAGTCAGGTGTAATTATTCTACTCTAAATCTTGAAAGGAGCTCCAGATCATGTCTGCCGGTATATCATTTCCTTGGGAGATGATCACGAGGGTCGTTAGTTGAACAATGGATTCTAAGGTTTTTAATTTTTGAATCGAAGTACAGTGCTAAATCAATTGCAGAGGGCAACTTAGTGTTGTGTGTGGATGTGGTGTAGCGAGCGGTGTCAAATAAATTTGTGATCAGGTTGAATAGCTCTTTTGTATTGATTCCTTGTGAGCCATTACAAGATGAGTTGATTTTAATTGAGTAGAATGCTTTACGTTTGTCTTTTATCATTTGTTTGTAGATTTTTATGTTAGCTCTCTATTTGTTACGGTCTGCTAATTCTCCTGTTTTTTTCCAAGTTCTTTCTAGTCGTCTAGCTAGTTGTATCATTTTTAGAAGTTCGGTGTCAAACCATTTGTTATATTTATTTGCATTGCTTTTGCTATTACGTATAGGGGCGATTTTGTCTAAAATGGATGTGCTGGTTGTCATCCAGTGATCCCAGAAATCGATTCCTTCTTCTATCTCTGATTGCAGTTCGTATTGTGACCAGTATTCTATTGGGTTAATATAGCCTCTTGTGTGATGTTCTCTTTTTATTATTGGGCGTGTTTTAGATTTATGATAAGACCAGATTAGCTGGAAATAATAAGTAAAATGGTCAGACCAGATATCATGACACCAGGTACCTTTACGTATAGAGATGGCAGGGTCTGGGATATCCTTTGTGGACATGGCTACCACATCTAACTGATGGCCTTTTTCATGTGTTTGTGTGGGTGGAGGGAGGTTGTAATTGAGTAGGGATAGAAAGTTTTTAAACTCTTTCGCGTTTGTGTTGTCCTCTTCATCTAGGTGTATGTTTATGTCTCCTGCGATGATATTGTAAGAAGGACCGATTGAATTGTTTAGGACAAATGCACAGAAGTCTTCTTTGGCTTTTGGCCAGCTTTTTGGGGGGACGTAGAATAAAATGCAGGATAGGGATTCTGCTAGATGACAGTTACCAATTTTACAGGCTAAAATTTCTAGTTGGTCGGTCATTTTGGAATCAAGTAGTTCGAACTCAAATTCTTCTTTAAGAATAATTGCTAAACCTCCTCCTTTTTTTCCCACGCGGTTTAGCGTAAGGCTTTTAAAATTGTCTGGTAGGAGATCAATTATTATTGGATCATCTTCTGATAGTAACCATGTTTCAGTTAGTAAAAGGCAGGCTATTTGTTTGTTAATGATCCAATCTTTAAGTAGGAAAGCTTTATTCCTGACAGATCTAGAATTAAGGTATGCACAGGGGACAGATGTGGGTGTGATAGGTTTAGTTGCGGTAGTGGTTTTGATGGGTTTTACTTGCCTTATTCTTTTTTTAAGGGTTCGTTGGTGTCTTCTTTTATTTGAGATAGTAGTAATGTGATTTGTTATGTTTTCTTGTGGATCAGAGATGTGTAAAATTGACAGATCCGGGTAGTTGATTGATTGTAATTGTGGGTGGAGTGAGTTAACATCTTTGATGTTGCCAATTACCAGACAAATCAGTAAAATCAGAAGGAGATTCATCGAAGTGTAATGGTTTCCCTGTAAATTCTTGAGTTACTGTTTGTATGGTTTGTATGGTTGGTAATTTTCAAAGGTGGCCCAAAGGGGATATAGATCCTAAGCAGATCTACGGCAAGTCTCTAGTAATTACACATACCTCTACCAATTACTCATGCATTTAACAATTGTTTGTGTCTCTGATGGTAACACATGCCTATATAGTTCCTAAGCAGTCCTAATTCAAGACTCCAACAATTACACAGGCATCTAGCGGTTAAACCTACATCTAGCAATTGTATGTCTCTGACTGTAACATATGCCTAGCAGTTACATATGCAGGCAGGCAGTTCTTAATCGCAGGATCAAGTCGATGGGCTCCCAGTATTGGCGATGGCTGATCCCGCTGCTTGGATTTAAAAGCAGGCAGTTCTTTTTTCTAGCGGACTTTGGGAGGGGCGGAGCTCAGACACCCAGCAGGATCGGGTCGATGGGCTCCTGGAGTTAGTGGCTGGTCCCTCTGATTAGATTTAAAAGAAGCAGGCAAGCAGGCAGTTGATTCTCCCCAGCGGACTGCGGGGGGGGGGGGGGGGGGGGGCGGAGCTCAGACACCCGGCAGGATCGGGTTGATGGGCTCCCGGTGTTAGTGGCTGGTCCCTCTGCTTAGATTTAAAAGAAGCAGGCAGTTGATTCTCCCCAGTGGACTGCGGGGGGGAGGGGCGGAACTCAAACACCCGGCAGGATCGGGTCGATGAGCTCCCGGTGTTAGTGGCTGGTCCCGCTGCTTAGATTTCAATTAGATTTCACATAAGAGCGAAGGACCCAACTGACATCCAAAGTGCGCAGCTGTCTTTGCTCAGAATAGCCCTCCCGACTACCCAACACCGGGAGGACTACAGATGGATTGACATGAAAAGGAGAAACTAGGTTTGGCAGAAAGGAAGGAACAGGCCTCAAGACAACCGACTCCCTAGAAAACTCCAAGAAGGGAGCCCTATAAGAGAAAGCCTGCAGCTCAGAAACATGTCTAGCTGAAGCAATGGCCACCAAGAAGACCGCTTTAAGAGTAAGTTCCTTCAACGGTTCAAAAGGAGGACGTACAGGAACTGACAGAACCAGATTCAGATCCCAAGAAGGGACAGAGGGCCGCACGGGAGGCCTGAGCAACTTGGCCAACTGCAAGAAGCGAATCATATCAGGAAAGGCAGTCAAAAGCTGACCTTTCAACAACCCACGAAAGGCCGCAAGCTGAACCCAGAGAAAAACAAGCCAGTCCCATGTCCAGGCCATCCTGCAAGAACTCTAAGAGGTTAGGCAGGGAAGGGCGAAAAGAGACCACTCCACGTGCATCACACCACTCCTCAAATAGATTCCAAACCCTCACATAAGCTCGAGAGGTGGAAAGCCTCTGGGACCCCAAGAAAGTTGAGATCAATTTATCTGAATACCCCTACTTACCTAGGCGACCCCTTTCAAGAGCCAAGGCGTAAGACAAAAGGGACCCAGATCAAACATTGGAAGTCTGTCCAAGAGAGGCAGAGAAAGAGAATTCGCCACCAGATGCCTCACCAGATCCACATACCATGGGCGTCAGAAAGGAAAGCCAATCCAGAGCCACCAGAACCACGAGGCCCGAATGGCAAATTATGCAGAGAAGAACTCTGTCCACTAATGGCCATGGAGGGAACACATACAACAGCCCCTCCGTTGGCCATGGTTGAACCAGAGCATCCAGGCCCCCGGCCTGACCGTCTCTGCGATGACTGAAGAAGTGGGGTATTTTGACGTTGACACTTGTGGCCATCAGGTCCATGAGGGGCTGACCCCAAGACTGCACTATCAACTGAAAAGCCACCAGGCTAAGACACCACTCTCTGAGATCTAGCACATGACTTAGGAAGTCCGCTTGAACATTCTCCACACCAGCTAAGTGGGATGCTGATATTTTTTGAAGGTGTGACTCCACCCAGACAATGAGCAGCGTCGCCTCCTGTGCCACCAAAGTGCTCCTGGTGCCACCCTGATGATTGACATAGGTCACCGCTGTGGCATTGTCCGACAGAACCCTGACTGACTTGTCCATCAGAAAGGACTGGAAGGCTAGCAACGCCAGACAGATGGTTCTGATATCCAAGAAACTGATCGACTAAGAAGCCTCCTCCATGGACCAGGTGCCCTGAGCTGAGTGACCTAGACACTGAGCCCCCAACCGAGAAGACTGGCATCCATAAGCAGCACCGTCCACTGCGGCTGATCCAGACTCCCCCTTGTACAAGATGGGGGGGGTCTGTAGCCACCAACAAAGACTGCCCGGAGCTAAGCCCGGAAGCGGAACAGGGTGATCCAAACTGTGCCTCTGAGGTGACCACCTCCGAAGAAGAGCATACTGAAGAGAACGCATGTGGGCCCAAGACCACCTCACTACATCGAGGGAAGCTGCCATCGACCCCAAGACTTGGAAGAAATCCTGCGCCCGAGGACACCAGGTCACCATAAGCAGGCGAATCTGAGATTACAAGTTGCTTACCAGGCCTCCGGAAGGAAGACCTTCACCAAGGAGGTGTTGAATAGCACCCCTAGATATTCCAGGCGCTGAGATGGAGACAACCAGCTCTTGGCAAGGTTAACTACCCATCCCAGCGACTGCAAAAACGCCACATGCTCTCCTGGAACAACTTGGCTCGAATCAACCAGTCGTCCATGTAGGGATGAACAAGAATGCCCTCTTTTTGCAACGCCGCCACAACGACCACCATCACCTCGGTGAACGCCTGCCAAAGGGAAATGCACAGAACTGAGAATGGTGCCCCAAGATCGCAAAGCGCAGCAAATGATGATGGGAGGCCCGGGGCCTCGGACAGATCTAGAGAAGTCAGAACCCCCCCCCCCAGTTGAACCACCAGAATCACAGACCGCAGAGTTTCCATGTGGAAGGATGGCACTTGAAGAGCCCCGTTGGCCCCCTTTCAAATCCAGGATGGGCCAAAAGGTCCCTTCTTTCTTTGGCACCACAAAATAAATCAAGTACCAACCTGTGCCCCACTCCTGCGGGGAACTGAAACCACCACTTGGAGAGCTAACAATCTTTGAAGGGTCTGGCGAAAGGCCTGCTGCTTCCACGCCATCTGCCAGGGAGAAGCGAAATACCGGTCTGGCAAGGAACAGGCGAACTCCAGAGCATAGCCATCCCGAATCACCTCCAGAACCTACTGATCGGATGTGATGTCTGCCCACTTTGGATAAAAATCCCGCAACCGGGTGCCCACCGGAACCAAGATGGGAGCCGGCAAGGAGTCATTGGGCAGGACGGGCGGCAAGGGACATGGTGGCACAACCAGCCCCTTGGCGCTGGAAGAATCTGCCTCTAGAGAGCCCAGAAGATGGAAAAGAGGCAGCCTCTCTACCAGGGTGGAAGCAGCGGAAATCATGGCCACAAGCAGCACCACCTTGAGCCAGCAGCCGGAATCAGTGAGAGTCTGAACCAACCTGTCCAGAACCTCACCAAACAAGAAAGATCCCTTAAAAGGAAACTTTGTCAACTTAGCTTTGGACTCTGAAGCCACCGACCAAGTGAGAAGCCACAATGTATGGCGTGCTGCCACTCCAAAGGCCAAAGGCTTGGCAGAAGCTCGCAAGAAGTCATACATGGCATCTGAGAGAAAAGAAGCACTCAATTCAATTTTGGCAACTTCTTGCTTTAGCAAGTCCCAAGTCTCAGATTTACTGTCAAGTATATGCTGGGCCCAATGAAAACACACCCGAGCCACTAGCCCGCCACACATCGTCGCCTGAACCGACAGAGCTGTTCCATCAAAACTCTGTTAAAGGAGGGACTTCAAGGCCGCACTGCCCTCAACAGGCACGGATGCCTCTTAGAAATGGCCAAGACCACCGCGTCCACTACGGGTGACTTCAAAGTGTCCCTATCCCCTTCAGGAATGGGATACAGGCAGGCCATGGAGTGCACAAAACAAAAAGGGGCTTCTGGCACCTGCCTCTATGCGAGCATAATATCCCGAATATCCTAATGCTTAGGAAAAGAGCGGGAAGCAGAGCAGATCCCCTTACGCAAGGGGTCCACTGTACACGGGGGATCCAACACTGTGTCCTCAAAGTGCAAAACCGAGGAGTCCTGCAGAATTAGCTCATGAAGCTCGTTCCGCTGAAAAATGCGCACTACAGACACATCTTCGCCAGCTGGAGGGTGCTCGAACCCCTTGCTGGCGAAATCCGACCCCCCCCAAGAGGATCCTTGAATTCTACCATAGGGTCCAGGTCCTCAGCAATAACATCTTGCTCCTCTAGGTAAAAATCCTCATCCCAAGAGACCCTCGGGCATTTTGATGAGAGGAGTAGAGAGGGGCAAAACCGTCGCTGTGTGGGGCCGTGCCAGGGAAGGCGTCGAGAGTAAACAGAGACACCCCCCACCGACACCCCCAGACACAGAATCTCCTGCCACCAGCACATAAAATTTACAAAGTGCTAATATAAATTCAGGGGGAAAGACCCCCGGTGGCCCCAGCAAAGGACCCCAGAACAGGGGGAAGGTCACATGAGGTAACTGAGAGGAAGGAGGAGGCTTCTGCCAAAAATGCCCTAGCTGAAAGAAAAAGTGCCAGTTAGTTGAGAAAAACACAAGTAAACATGCAGTTTTACAGGGAAATGAGTCCTGTAGACTGGCACACCTCAAGATTAAAAAAAAAAAAAAAAAAAATCAGAAGACTCCACGGCTTTCAAAGCTGGAGGGATGGCCAACCAGGGGGCCTGGCAGCCTGCTGAGGCACCTCTACAAAAATATGGGGAGGTGGAGGAAGGTGAGGAGAGGGTCTCAGCACGAGACCCGCTGGGTTTAACTCACCCGAGGTCAAACGGATACCTAAACAGGACCCGTCCAAGCTCTATCTGGCACAAAAGGGGAACCAGGAGTCCAAAAATAAAGTTCCAACAATGCTAAGAGGGGAGCCTAAATTAGCCTTACCACCTGCTACTGGAGACTGAGGAAGACTGGATTAGTAGAGGGGAAGCTATATTGATATACAAGTTTGATCTCAGTCTCCACCTGCTGGTAGCAGTGAGGTATAATACCCATCCGTAAAGGAAATATACCAGTCTACCAGGCGATATAGAAATAAGTTTAACAGACCACCCTAATTCCCTCATAGGAAATAATGGAGATGTACTCACAGTCACTGAAGTACCTTACCTGTCAGCTCTTTTCACTGCAGCTGAATGGAGGAAAGGATTTTTTTCTACCTCAGAAAATCTCCAAAAGGACCAAAGTCCAAGATCTTTGGCCTGCCAGTCGGATGGACCCCAACTGAGACCTCCACCCCCTCAGAACCTCTCCACTAGATTGGGGCTAGAAATGCAGCCTGCATCCTGATACCCCAAGGGCTGTTACTCAGGATACACCCAGCCTGCGCTTAAATCTCTGACATGGCCAGAAGGCAAGCTAGCTCCCAGAGGGATGGACCCTGAGCCCAAACAAGGTAGCACACAGCAAGCCAGCTTCACAGATCCACTGAAGTTTCTCTGAGAAGCAACAGTCTGGCTCCGCGGAACTGCTTCCTTTCCTCTGACAAAAGACAACTACAAGGGGTCACATGGCACTGAAGTCACTGAAAACAAACTTGAAATAGCAAAAAAAGAGAGCAGATCAGAGAGACTTCTGTATGGATCACTTGCAGAAATTGAAACTGTACGTGGCTCTTTCTCTCAGTAGGAGGAGGAAAATATGGTGAGAAAAGTGTTGTAGTTTTGCAAACACTGGATTGCGGCTATGGATTGGATACATTTGAGTATAGAATTCAGAAGGGATGTATCAGAATTGTGCTTTAAGATCAATTGATGCTAATTGTTCTGTTGCTTTTTAAAAAAATCTTTATTCAGTTTAAAACCAGCATAAAGTGCAACATATTATCAATCAATTAACTCAATAGACAGCACTCAATTCCTTCTCATGATACAATAAATACATAACCCCCTCCCCATCCCCACCCATTCTTCCTAAAAATATAAAAACATTTAATATAATGCAAATGAACAAGATAAACAACTTTGCAATCCAATAATAAATTAATTACATACCCCCCCCCTATCCACTCATCCTGGATGCATATAATCAAAGGGCTAAATCCAATAATCGAAATTTTGTCAATGGGTCTCAAACATCCTTAAATTTTTTATAATGTCACAATTGTATTGTTCTCATATGTTCAAATTTATAAGTTTGGCACAAGGATTCCCACCCTAAACCATAGTTTAATCTACCCCAATTTTTCCAGTTTTTCAGAATAAGTTGTATAGCGACTCCCATCATGATGAAAAGTATTTGTTGTTATGAGAAGTTATTGGACTCTTGGTCCTCATTAAAAAAAAACCGCCAATTTGAATCTTGAAGTTCAACCATAAGGACTGACACGTGGATTGATGAATTGGAATAGGTGTTAGGTTATTAATAAATTTTAATGTTTGCCACGTGGAAACTAAAATTCTATTGTCCTTATAAAGCCTAGATAACTTGATACTTAAAACAAGACACAAATGCAATGGAGACTTGAGTTGCCATTTTAAGTAAAGCCAGTCCGGAAGATGTGCCATGAGCTCAGGATGGATCCAACAGATACCCTGATGCAGTATATAGGCCTAATGGTACCTATAAAAGTTTGGGAAATTTACCCCACCCGCCGCAACTGGTTTTTGTAAAGATACTAAAGCAACTCGAACAGTTTTACCTAGTCAAATAAATTTAGTGAAAATACTATTCAATTTCTTTGAACTCTCCCCACCAAAATAGATGTAAGGGGTTCCATTGCTCACACATTTCTGAGACCTTTAGCAATAAAGATTTTTCATTTACTTTCAGCGTGTCTTCCAATGTTTTTTGAATCCAAATACCTAAATATTTCATACCATCTTCTTTCCAATGAAAAGGGAGTGAGTCAAATAATCCTTTTGGACAGTGTACATTTAGCGGAAGAACCTCCAATTTACTCCAATTTATTTTATATCCAGAAAATTTGCCAAATCGATCAATCAAATCCAGTAAATGCGGGATGGTAGATCCAGGATTCCTCAAAAAAAGCAAAATGTCATCTTCATAAGCAGAGAGACCTTATATTCCCAATCTGCATAAGGAATATCCTGAATCTCCCTTGCCTGTTGTATGGTCAATAACAAGGGTTCCAAAACAATATCAAAAAGCAAAGGAGATAATGGACATCCTTTTCTAACTCCCCTCTCCAGTCAAAAACATTCTGAAAAAGTATTATCTAATATAATAAAATGCTAGGCCGCGCATGCGCACTCAAAAATCATGTTCCCTGATCCGTCGCGGAAACACGAGTGCGCATGCGCGCGTTTTACGTCACCACAGCCTCCCTGCTCTCCACCTCGCGCCTGCTGCTTTCAACGAGTGCGCATGCGGGGGAGTGAGGGACCGGCACTTATGGGAAGGAGAGCAGGCCCGGGATTTGGCAGAGGCCAGACGCCGAAAAGGGCTCGGCATAGTTGGTTGTTGGGGGGAGAGGCGCTCGCTCGCCCCATGCCCCATCACACTCCCCATCCACTACAAAGGACTCCAGGACGCCCTCGGCTGTCGGTTTAAGGCCCGCGCGGTAGTGCAGCTGCCAGGAGGAGTCGGTTTCTGTGTAAGGCAGATCGTCGTCGTCGCACCCATCCCCTCCGGCGCACACGAACCCCTTCACGCGGTCTGGCCGCTACCCTTACTCCCTTGCCGCCGCCCCTTCCCACGGTCCCGACAAACCTCTCGCCTCTAGCAGCAGCCGCAGCACTCTACACATGCTGCTTCGTGGCTTTCTACTGCCCTGATTTGCTCCACCGCGTCCCTGATGACATCATAAGAGACGCGGCAGACCAAATCAGGGCAGTTGAAGGCCGCGAAGCAGCATGTGTAGAGTGCTGCGGCTGCTGCTAGAGGCGAGAGGTTTGTCGAGACCGCGGGAAGGGGGAGGCGGCATATACTGTATAATACGGAGTAAGAATATTTGTATTCTGTAGTTGTCTTCCAACTATTGGCCATACAAAGTTATGTTAATTGATCCTAGAACAAGTTTGCTCATATTCCTGTAAATCTGTTCAGTAAAATAATGTTTTCCTCTTCCCTATGGTGAACACATTCTACCTTGCCATTGCTGCAGTGTGCATACTGCTCCTTTTCTGATTCAGTTTCCATAAGCATAAGGAGGTCATTTTTGAAATTGTATGTGGCATCTCAACAAAGAAATAGTCTTATATACCATTTAATGATGATGAGGGGCAGGGGAGGGTATTTCCCCTATTTGTCCTGGTGGCCTTACAATCTATGAATATATTCATGTAAACCGTTCTGAGCTCCCTTGGGAGAAACGCATAGAAAATTTAATAAATAAATTTTAAAAAACTAATGTATCTGGGGCAATGGGGGGTTAAGTGACTTATCCAGGGTCACAAGGGCCAGCATGGGATTTGAACCCACAACCTTAGGGTGCTGAGGCTATAGCTCTAACCACTCACTCGGCCCAGGGGGAGAGGGAAAGGGGTCTGCTTTGGGGGAGGGGTGTGCTGGGGACCAGACAGCAAACATGCTTTGCTCTGGGAGGGGGGGAACAGAAGGTGGCCATGGAGCAGGCAGCCATGGCACAACAGGGGGCCAGGGGAAGAGGGAAAAAGGCCTGCTTTGGGGGGATGGGTGTGCTGGGGTAGGCAGCAATCATGCTTTGCTCTGGGAGGGGGGAACAGAAAGGGGGCCACAGAGCAGGTAGGCAGGGCAAAACAGGGGGCCAGGGAGAGAGGGAAAAGGGGCTGCTTAGGAGGAGGGGTATGCTAAAAAACAAACAAACAGACAGACAGCGGCCAAGGAGAGAGAGAAAGAGAAAGACAGACACACACATCTATTCTAGCACCCGTTAATGTAACGGGCTTAAAGACTAGTTCATATATAATCTGGCAGAAGGGGAACTATACAAAGTTTGAATCATTTGTATAAATTCTGAACCAATACCAAACCAATCCATTGCTTGAAACATAAAGGTCCATTCTACATGATCAAAGGCCTTCTCTGCATCCAAAGATACAGAGAAGGCCGGATCTTTCATAGCTTTTGTTAAATTTAACATATGAAAAGCCAGTCTGCTGTTGTTTGATGAATGTCTTTGAGCAACGAAACCAGTTTGGTGCATACCAATAATATAAGGGAGAGCCTTGGCCAAGTGTAAAGCCAATAACTTAGCCAGAAGTTTTCCATCTACATTAATCAAAGAAATAGGCCTGTAATTTGAAACCAACATGGGATCTTTATTTGGTTTTGGTAAAACAATAGTTAAAGATTCTGCCATAGTACCTGAAATACAACCTGTAGTTAGTTGAACCTGATATACATTTAAAAGATGAGGTAATAATATAATTTGGAATGATTTGTAAAACTCCACAGTAAATCCATTACCTCCTGGAGCGGATCCAACTCTAAGGGACTTCAATGCTGTCTGAAGTTCTTTCAATGATATAGGCGCCTCAAGATTTCCCTTGATAAGCTCGGGGATTTTTGACCCCTTAATTAACTTTAAAAATTCTAAACCCTCAAGTTCTTTATTTGAATAAAGTTTAGAATATAAAGCTTTATAATATTTCAAAAATTGTTTAAAAATATTTTCAATTTGAGAATAAGTTTCACCCTTCTCATCTTCTAAAGAGATTTCCTCTGAGGTATTAAGTTGAAAATATTCATTCATTTTTAATTGAAATTCCTCAAGAAAGTTTGAATCTGCAAGCAATGTATTATTGAATCTCCAAACAGGTCTATAACAATCTTGTTCAGGAAATTTAAATTCAATCCAAACTCCAGCATGATCTGATAAAATTGGGTCTATGCTGGCTTTTGTAACCTGTTGAATTAATGGGTCTGAAATGAAAATGTAATCTATTCTTGATAATGATTTATGTGCATGGGAGCAGAAAGAAAATTCCCGAGCATTAAAATGAAGAATTTGCCAAATATCTTTCAAACCACAGGACTGTAGTAAATTATCTAAACCAATGGATTTTATTAGCTTACTGGGTTGTTTGTCCAACAATGGATCCATAACAGCATTAAAGTCCCCAGCTACTAATAAATTAGAAGAAGCCAGTGGGAGAATCAACTGTTGAAGAGTTTTGAAAAATTCAGCCTGATTTGAATTAGGGGCATAAATATTAAAAAGCTTCAGAATATCTTTTCCCGAGCTCATGTGTACCTGAATCCATTTTCTCATAGGATCTGCTGAAACTACATTAAATGCAGCTGAGCATTTTTTATTCACTTGGATAGCCACCCCAGCCTTCTTTCCCACTGCAGGAGCAAAAAAAAACTATGCTTGACCCCCCCCTTCTAACGTGGCTGATTCACTAGCAGCTAAATGAGTTTCTTGGATAAAATATATATCCGCCTCCTGCTGTTTTACAAAATTGAGTGTTTTTTCCTCTTAAGTGAAAATATTTTTAAAGCCATTTTAAGTGATGAAGACCTACTACCAAATAAAATTTTAATTTCCCTTTGAACATAAAAAAATTTCAATATTTTCCCCCACATCCAGTTACCCAAACAAAATCCCCCTCCTCCCTCCCCAACCCCAACCCAATAAGTATCACATAAACTTGGATGCACCCATAGCGACTAGCAACCACCGTCCACCTCTAGGCATACTAAAATCATCTCAAATAATCCCCCCAATTGACACATAAAATTAATTCAATTATAATTATTTATCACAATTAAACTAAAAATGCTATTAAGCCTAAACAAAATTCAGTTGAACAGTATATAATGTAAATAAAATGATTTGTTGAACAATACTCCACTGCAATCTTAGGGCTCCTTTAACAAAGCCGCGCTAGAACCTTAATGCGTGGAATAGTGCACGCTAGCCGCTACCGCCTCCTTTTGAGCAGGCGGTAGATTTTCGGCTAGCGCGCACTATAAATTAAGGAACTGACAGGTCTATACTTTCTTGAAAATTTTTTTTAAAAATAAATAATTAAATTATGTCAGTTTTATGTAAATATATTAGAATTAGATCTACTAAAATTTACTTTTTTCCCCTTTTTCCTCTTCCCCCTTTCCTCTTCCCTAAACTAAACTAAACTAAACCTTAGGTTTGTATACCCCATCATCTCCACATTCGTAGAGCTCTGCACAGTTTACAGGAGATGGGATAGAAAGGAACTAACAATGAAAGGTTAGAGGCCCAAGTATGAAGGGATTTTAGAGGGCTTAGAGTACCAGAGATGGAATAGGTATCAGATTTTTGAGAATAGCCAGGTCTTCAGATGTTTGCGGAAAAGTTGGAGAGAGTTCAGGTTCCGAAGAGGGGAGGAAAGGTTGTTTCCTCCATTTCCCTTTCCTTTTTCTCCCCTTTCTCTTAAATGTATAAATTGACAGTACGAATATAACTAATATTAAGTAATTGAAATCTGTCAAATTTATATAAGTACAGTAAACTAAAAATATTAAAATCAGAGAATAATCAACACTCTCACTCATTCAATCCGTTAATCCTCTTTCATACCCGCCCCTATCGACCTTATAACTATTATCTACTCAACTTTCCAACCTTCCAATTACCACCACCACCCATTTCATCCATTCATACCTCCCCAAGCTGCTCTCGCTATAATAATCGTTTAACATAACCAAGTCAGATATAGGGGCAGGTATCAGAATATGCAGTTGCAATGCTCTATCAGTTCTTCTTGAGTGAATAGCAATGAGTCTGTCAACAAAATGTAAAGAACGACAGAAATTCAGATATGTAGCAAACTCCAAGGGGTATCCTTTGCACAGAACCTCAACGGGTGTTATGTTTTTTCTTTTTTTTTCTCTCTCTTTCCTTCCCCTTCTCTTCACTGATACACTCATATTTCTGCCTCCTTGTCACTGCCTTTAGTCCTTGCCATGGAAGGGAACCCAGATTGAAGTACATCAACACTTAACCCAAGGACTCCAAGTCATCCCTGCGAGATTGTTCAATTCCAATATGAGTATTGATAGATGCATAACGGGCAGTTCCTGTTAGGTTCTTATTTTCATAATAGGGAATATGTTAGTGAGTTTGAGCATCTCGATATTTCTTTGCCAGTCCAAAATCTATGAAGTAGACCAGGTTCCTCTTCTTCCCCAGCCTCATCAAAAAGTTATCTGGCTTCACATCATGGTGGATGAAATTCTTTGAATGAAGGTATTCAATTCGACTAATCTCCTCCTTGCATCATTTTGTAGATTTTACATTTCTATATGAAGCTGAGGATGTTTTGTTTAACATATTCTAATTTGATAACAAATTCCTGCTCGTGCAGCAATGTTAGTTACCAGATAGATGTCATCGAAGGAACCGTTGCCTACCTTTCGACCCAGCCAGTAGCGGCTCCCGACTCTGAGCTCCATGGCACCCAGCTCCGCTCACCAAACGGCTGCCGCCATGCCTCTCATGCAAAGAACAGAGACGCCGAAAGAACGCGCAAGCAACGCACTCACTCTACTCCACTATCCATCTGAGCGACAAGCGTCCCATCCAGATTTGTTTTAATAATGCCTCTTTTCCACTGGACACCGCCGATGCGTCGTCGAAAAGCACAATCGTTTCCGGGGCATTGAGTGCATGTCACTGTTCCCTCTTCACAGCTAAAAAAAAGCATGTCAGAAGTACAATCCCTCTTGATGTCAGCAGGTCTCAGACTACACAAGCCAATCCTGAGTCCCCACCACTTGGCATCAAACATTCGTCTGCATCCTCTCGACTGCCGCACATTCGCAGTGTTCAGAATTCAGCCCTAAAAGAGCCCCAGAATATAGAAACTTAAAAATTACGTGTCTGGGGCGAGTAGCAGTGTTATTTTTCTTGGAAGGGATTCTATGAACCCTCTCAAATTCTAGAGATGGAGAAACCTTCACAGACAGCACTTTGGGAATAAAATCCTTCAGGAAACCTACCATATCTTGCCCCTCAATATTTTCAGGAAGTCCCAGAATTCTGATATTATTTCTTGTTTCCCGATTTTCCAAATCTTCCAGTTTTGTTGTTAAGGTAATGATAGATTTATGATCCAGCTGAGACTGAACCAGTTGTGTATCACAGGCTGAAATTTGCTGCTCGCAACTGTCCAATCTGGAATTGGATATTTGTATTTGATGAATTAAATTTGTCAGTTCTTCCTGAAGTGAGGTTAACTTTAGAGAGTTATCCTATAACTTTTGAGAGTTATCCTGCAACATCATTTGCACATTTTTCATTCCTTCCACTAGTTGTTCAAGTACTTCCATAGATTCACCTGGTAAAAGCACTTTTGAAGAAGTCCAAGAAGTTGATTTCAATCTTTTGCTTTTCCCCTGAGAAGCAAATGCAGATTCCAAGCTTTGTTGTTTTCCTGAGGCCATCAGAGATTTAAAAAAGTCAGTCTGAAGGGGATAAGAGTGTAATAAATATTCAGTTTGTGTGCCCAAGGGAGGAGCTCAGCAGCTACACAGCCATTCCTGTTGCAGCCACGTTCCAGAATCCTAATTGTCCTGGTTTTCTTTCTCCATGGAAGGCTTAAGAACATAAGCAATGCCTCCACTGGGTCAGACCCGAGATCCATCATGCCCAGCAGTCCGCTCACACGGCGGCCCAACAGGTCCAGGACCTGTGCAGTAGCCCTCTATCTATACCCCTCTATCCCTTTTTCCAGCAGGAAATTGTCCAATCCTTTCTTGAATTCCAGTACCGTACTCTGTCCTATTACGTCCTCTGGAAGCGCATTCCAGGTGTCCACCAGACGCTGGGTAAAGAAAAACTTCCTAGCATTCGTTCTGAATCTGTCTCCTTCCAACTTTTCCGAATGCCCTCTTGTTCTTTTATGTTTTGAAAGTTTGAAGAATCTCTCCCTCTCTACTCTCTCTATGCCCTTCATGATCTTGTAGGTCTCCATTATGTCTCCTCTGAGTCTCCGCTTTTCCAGGGAGAAGAGCCCCAGTCTCTCCAATCTTTCAGTGTATGACAGGTTTTCCATGCCCTTAATTATTTGTGTCGCTCTCCTCTGGACCCTCTCAAGTATTGCCATATCCTTCTTAAGGTACGGTGACCAATACTTAACACAATACTCCAGGTGCGGGCGCACCATTGCCCGATACAACGGCAGGATGACTTCTCTCGTTCTGGTCGTAATACCCTTCTTAATAATACCCAACATTCTGTTTGCCTTCTTCACGGCTGCTGCGCATTGTGCTGTTGACTTCATTGTTGTGTCCACCAGTACACCCAAATCTCTTTCAAGGTTACTTCCCTCTAATACTAATCCCCCCATTTGATAGCTGAACATCGGGTTCTTTCTCCCTATATGCATGACCTTGCATTTCCCTACATTGAAGTCCATCTGCTATTTATTCGCCCACTCCTCCAGTTTGTTTAGGTCCCTTTGTAGGTCCTCACACTCTTCCGCATTTCTAACCCTTCTACAGAGTTTAGTGTCATCCGCAAATTTGATAACTTCACACTTCGTCCCCGTTTCCAGGTCATTGATAAATACATTGAACAGCAGCGGTCTGAGTACAGACCCCTGCGGAACTCCGCTCGTGACCTTCCTCCAGCCCGAGTAGTGACCCTTCACTCCAACCCTCTGCCTTCTGCCTGCCAACCAGTGTTTGACCCACCAGGAAATTGGCTTATTATTTTCTAGTTCCCAGGTTATAAAACAATCGTCCCTCTTATCTTTGTATTAAGATGTCAGACATTAATTTTAAACCTGGGTTGAAAACCCATTTTTTCAATCTTTCTTACAGTAATTTTGGAAATTAGGAGGATGATGGAAATCTTTTGCCTGTCTGGAGTTCTAGTTATTTTTTTTGGTATGTTTAATATTGCTGCATTTATGTTACTTGTTTAATTGAATGAGTGATGATCCAAATGGTCTCTCTTCTTTGCTCTTAGTTGAACTGGTTTTCTTTTCGGACTAAATTTTCCTGGTAGTATCATAAACTGCTCTGATATACCCTATCTGTAAGGGCAGTAGATTAAGTCAGCAAATCAACATAAACATATATTTCACTCTATCTGCCGGATATTGATTTGGGTATCCCTATTGCGGGGTCTTCTAGAAGTAGGGAGATTCTGGATTCTCTACAAGAAGAGCTTTTCCAGCAGTTGGAAATGGAACCTACACAGGATGGGGTCATACTGGACTTAGTGCTTACAAACAGGGAAAATGTTTCTGATGTTACAGTGGGTGATCATCTGGCATCCAGTGATCACTGCATGGAACGGTTTAATATTAAGATGGATATAGAGGGCTCATTCAAAAGTAAAGGTTCTAGACTTTTGAAAAGCTAATTTTGTTCAGATGGGGGTTTACGTCAAGGAATTGTTGTATGGGTGGGAACGCCTGGAAGGAGTGGAACTGCAGTGGGTAAAACTGAAAGGAGTGATTGTAAAGGCAACAAACCTTTTTCTGAGGCAAGTAAGTAAATGTAAGAGGAAAAGAAGGCCGCTTTGGTTCTCAAAAATAGTAGCTGAGAAGGTAAGGAATAAGAGGTTAGCTTTCATAAACTACAAAAAATTGCAGAAAAAGGAAGACAGGCAAAAATATCTGGAAAAGTTAAGAGAGGCTGGAGGAGTAGTCAGGAAAGCAAAGATGCAAATGGAAGAAAAAATACAACATGGTAAAACAGGGAGACAAGACTTTTTTAGATATATTAGTGATAGGAAGAAGTGCAAAAGTGGCATTGAGACTCAAAGGTGAAGGGGAGGAATATGTAGAAGCTGATAAAGAAAAGGCCGAATTGCTTAACAAATATTTCTGTTCTGTGTTCACGGCTGAAGTGCTAGGAGCGGGACCGCAGAAGACAAACGTGAATAGGGATGGGGGAACGCTTTTAAAACAGAGAATGGTTACGTTTCTGGAATCCTGTGGATTACAGGACTGGAGGCAACTTGGATTCACTAGAGGTTGGTCTTGTCAGACAAATCTGATCAATTTCTTTGACTGGGTGATTGGAGAATTGGATAGAGGATGTGAGCTAGATGTGGTGTATTTAGATTTTTGCAAAGTCTTTGACAGTGTTCCACACAGACGTCTGATAAATAAACTGAGTGCCCTTGGGATGGGTTCCAAAAGGACGGGCTGCGTTAGGACCTGGTTGAGTGGAAGGCGACAGAGGGTAATAATCAATGGAGGTCACTCTGAGGAAGGGATGTTACCAGTTGTGTGCCTCAAGGTTCTGTTCTTGGACCTGTTCTTTTTAACATTTTTATATTTGATATTGCTGAAGGGTTGTTGGGTAAGATTTGCCTCTTTGCGGAAGATACCAAAATCTGCAATAGAGTAGACACGTCAGATGGTGTGAATAACATGAAGAAACACCTGACGAAGCTTGAAGAATGGTTTGAAATTTGGCAGCTAAAATTTAATGCTAAGAAATGCAAGGTCATGCATTTGGGCTGCAAAATCCAGAGGGAACGGTACAGTTTAGGGGGTGAAGAACTTATGTACACAACAGAAGAGCGGGACTTGGGTATGACTGTATGTGATGATCTTAAGGTGGCCAAACAGGTTGAAAAGGTGACGACGAAAGCTAGAAGGATGCTAGATTGCATAGGGAGAGGTATGGCCAGTAAGAAAAAGGAAGTATCGATGCCTCTGTTTAAGATTCTGGTGAGACCTCATTTAGAATATTGTGTACGATTCTGGAGGCCGCACCTTCAAAAAGATATAAAAAGGATGGAGTTGGTCCAGAGGATGGCTACTAAATAAGGCGTATGGGGACAGACTTAAAGATCTCAATCTGTTGACTTTGGAGGAAAGGCAGGAGAGGGGAGATATGATAGAAACGTTTAAATACCTACGTAATATAAATGTGCAAGAGTCGAGTCTCTTTCATTTGAAAGGAAACTCTGCAATGAGAGGGCATAGGATGAAGTTAAGAGGTGATAGGCTCCGGTGTAATCTGAGGAAAAACTTTTTTATGGAAAGGGTGGTAGATGCGTGGAACAGTTTCCCAGAAGAGGTGGTGGAAACAGAGACTATGTCTGAATTCAAGAGGGCCTGGGATAGGCAAGTGGGATCTCTCAGAGAGAGAAAGAGATAATGGTTACTTGGCTTTTATCTGCCGTCATGTTTCTACGTTTCTAGAGAAGCTGAAATTTATTTTCCCATAGAAATACGTTTTGGTCATATTGCTTTTTCGGTGGGGTGGGGGGGAGGAGGGAAGGCTCATCTCTCTAGAACTCACAGTTTAATTTGTCCCATGAGCTTGATGTCTGTGCTAGGCCAAATAGTAGAAACTGTTGCATGGCTCATGCAAGTCTTTCCAACCACTCTGCAAGTAAACATGTATGCTTGGAAGTGGAGATAAGGTTTGCTCCTCTTTTGTTGCTATTTCTTTGTCTTCTATGGATAAGCTGAAATAAGTGGAAGGTAAAGTTAATTTGGAGGTGGCGGCAGTTGGAGTTAAAATCAACAATAACTACTATTTCTCAGGATAAAAGTGTATTATTAAGGAAGACTGAGAATCTGGAAAACTATAATTGAAATAGATTTCTAAATCTTTCTCAATCTGATTTTCAGTCTGCAAAAGCTTACTAAATTTCTAGCTACAATTTTTAGATATCTAGGAACAGTATCTCCACCTATTCAGAAGATGTTGTATTTGCCTCAAGGGAGCAAAGCTGGGAAAAGATCTGCTGAACTGGATGTTTCAGTCACACTGGAATTATCAATGGATGAAATAAGATGTACTACTCTGCTGGTATCATTTGCAGGATAAAGAGGCTATAATGAAACCCTCCCCCTCGGACAACTCCTTATTTCCGGCCCAGATACTTGAAAACTATCCCCATTTGTCCTCAACTTTCATCTATTAAAAACCCCAATAATCATGTTACCAACCCCAAAATCGGCCTTTTAAACATGCATTCAATAAAAAAACAAATTCCATCTCATTCATGATCTAATTCTCTTACACAATTTACATATCCTCTGTCTAACAGAGATCTGGCTAACTGAAGAAGAAGCATATATTAACCAAGCATGCCCCAGCAACTATAAAGTCCAAACTCATCTCCGTTTAAACAAAAAAGGTGGTGGTTTAGCCATCATTTTACACACACTTCCCCTTAAAATTGGATCGACCTTCTTCCATAATTCCTCACCAGTAGAATCATTACATTTTACTCTTCACAACAAATCTTCCTTCAACTTCCATCTTATCTACCTTCCTCCCCCGTCTCCAAATTTTCTCTCCATAATTATGGATTTTTCTACCTCCCATCTTAACCCTATCTTACTAGGTGACTTTAACATACACTTCGACCAACCAAACCACCCCAACTCCACTGAACTACTAATTTTAATTTCTGATATCTCTTTAACTCCTCTAATATCTCTCCTCACTCATCAAGCAGGACACACCATTGACATGATATTCGGTCCAGACACTCTAGCTCACCTCTTTCAAAATATAACTACCCACCCTCTTCCATGGTCAGATCATGTTCTTATCAATTTTTCCATTCACTCACCTACAGACTATGTTTTGATCCCCCAACATACCTATAATTTCAGAGATTACTCTAAAATCACAACCTCTTCAATACAAAATTCCTTCCATCTCGATTTGAAAGCATTCGCTTGCCTGGACTCCGAAGAACAATCAGCTATCTGGAATGACAAAACACACCCCCTCATAGAATCACTAGCCCCCATTCAAAAAAGGATTCATCACTCTTACCCTAAAAAGAAACCATAGTTTACAGAAAACCTGAAACTCCTTCGTCTTCAACTCCGCTCTTCAGAACATAAATGGAGGAAATCACATTCCTCTTCCTCCCTCCACCAATATAAAGAATTAGCTACCCTTTACAAACATGCAATACAAACTGCAAAAAAAGAGTACTACTCAAACTGTATTACAACAGCTCGTAATACCTCAGCACTATATGCCATAGTTCGATCTCTTTCCCCCCACCCAAAAAAAACAAAAAAACTCTACCCTCTCCTGACCAACCATCAGCTTCTGATCTGGCCACTTACTTCGACAAAAAATAAAAGATATCCGATCAAATTTCAACATCAGTTCCTCCTCTAATCCCGCAGATCCCTTGAACCAGGACTATCACTTCCCTTTTAGTACATTCTCTAAATTCAAACCTCCTTCTTTAGCTGAACTACTGAAAACTTTTCAATCTATGAACACCCGTTGGAGAATATGCCTCCTAAGATGTTAAATTTTTTTTTTCCTTGTTTGTCCCTTATCTGCAAGAAATGATTACTCAAAGTCTCTCAAGCAATGTTGTTTCAAAATTCTGGAAATCAGCCCTAGTTTTCCCTAAGCTAAAAAAATCAAACCCTGGACGCAAATCAAAGTGTCAGTTACCGACCTATTGCTAATTTACCTTTTATTGCCAAACTAACAGAAAAAATTATCTTCCGCCAGATTTCAGACTTCTATGAACAAATACTGTTCACCCAAACCAAACTGGATTTTGTCTTAAATTACTCAAGGGAACTGTCTCTGCTCTGCTTTACTACTTCCATCTACTATTTTCATGACCATAGAAAATCTGTTCTCCTGATTTCCCTCGATCTATCGGCCACTTTTGATATGATAGACCACGATTTTCTTTTAAATCATCTTGAAAACAGCAGAATAACTGATTCAACTCTTCTCTGGTTTTCTTCTTATTTCGCTGACCAGAATTTCCAAGTCCACTCTAAAGGAACTACTACTTCCCCCATTTACCAAACTTATGGTGTTCCACAAGGCTCAATCCTCTCTTCCCTACTATTTAATGTCTTCTTAGCCCCTCTTTTGACTCTTGCACAATCCATTGGATTCACTCCCTTTGCCTATGCTGATGATATTCAGCTCCTGCACCCTATCAATCCTTCAAATCCCAATGACATTCTAGAAATTAATCTCAAATTGGATAAAATAAGCATATGGCTTAGAAATAATACACTCTCACTAAATGTCGCAAAATCTCGAGGGATTTTATTTCCAATCAAAAACAATGATTCCCTGGTTGGACAAATATCTATCCATTCTGTCCCTTTACAAATCGAGTCCAAACTCAAACTCTTAGGAATCACCTTTGATAAATATCTCACTTACCATGATCAAATTAGCTCCATGACCCAAAACTGTTTTTATAAACTCCATCTAATTTGCTCCATAACCTCAGCACTAGAACCCTACTCCATTCAAATCCTAATCCACTCTCTGATCATTTCACATATAGATTACTGTAACTCACTCTATCATGGAATAACTCAAAAAGAAACTCGCCAAATACAACTAATTCAAACTACAGCGATTAAACTCATTCATAAAGCTAAAAAATATGACCATGTCACCCCCCTACTCCGACAATCTCACTGGTTACCAGTCTCTCATAGAACAAATTATAAAATTCTTCTCTTAGCCTTTAAGATCAAGACTTCTCATCAGCTGGCCTTCCTTGATAAATATCTCATTCCACACACTCCTTCCAGAGCCCTCAGGTCCACTAACCAGAACTTATTAACAGTCCCTCCAATCAAAGATTTATAGTATACCAGAAACACAATTTTCTCTGTTGTTGCGCCCTTTCTTTGGAATGCAATGCCATCAAATCTTCGTTCTGAAAATTCCTTAAACAAATTTAAAACACTCCTCAAGACATTTCTCTTTAAAGATGCTTATCAAAATTCCAACTGAAGTCCCAAATAAAAACGGGACAACAAAAACGCTTCCAGGAAGCGATACCCCATTTTTTCCTCTCATTTTATCCTCCCCTCTTCTCATTTTATTTTTATTCATACAATGTAATTTAAAAATCTTGTCTTCTGTCTTATACCCTTCGTAATCAAGTCTTTGTATCGACACTATCCCCCCTATTTTTATTTTGTTTTTTATATATAACTTTTTAATCATTTTTATCTCTTATTATTGTAAACCAACTAGATACTTGTGATGGTCGGTATATCAAAATATTAATAAACTTGATCATCGATCTAAACATACAAGTCTCTATGGGGGTAAAGTTTCAGTTTTTCCAGATGTGTCTAAATGGATCCAGCTTACAGAATAATCATTATGAGTCTGATATTCAGCTGGCATTTTGCTCACTGCCAATTGAGTTCTTTCCAGATATTGAAAGCCGAGCCCTGTCTGGGCTTCAGCTTTGAATACTGAGTTATTTTTGAGCCAGCTAACAAATAGCCAATTAAGTTGAAATTCATATTTGTTGATGTCTATTGTTTCTTTGTTTTCATGTTTATTTCTTTTTAACGTTTTATCGTTGATTGTACAAATTAAAAGCATATAAAAATTAAAAAGAAAACTGTACAAGGGTGTAAACTTTTACAAAGAATATATCACAGCAACTGACTTTTCTTTAACATCAACAATTTAATTTGCCTTGAAGGTACACAATATCAGATCTTATTGGGTTTGACCTTAAAAAAACAAACAACCTGACACCTTTCTGTAGTACCTGCTTTTGAAAATCTTCACTAAATAATGGGAGGCAAAAATCATCATGGACAGAAAAATTTTAATAAACTAAAAGGAAAGCATTCTTGGCAACCAAATGAAAATAAAACTCACCGTCTCTTAATATCTTCCAAGGCAAGATGATCAAACCCCACAGACAGAGTACTGATCACTTTAAGATCTGGCCCTGCAAAACAGAAATGAAAACCTTTACCAATAGCCAAGGTAAAGTGGTTTATAATAAGAATGAGGGGCTACAACAAGCAAAAACCATGGTGGGTCAATGAAAAACAGCAAGCAAAAACCATGCTACAACTGACAGGTTACATTTTATATCTCCTGCTGCTTTTTGATCTTCTCCATTGAGTTAGAGCTCATTTTTTTATACTACGTACATCAGTAGCCAGGACATATTTTTTCCTTTTTATTTTCTTTTTTGATAATAGCATTTTCTTAAACACTTTTGGATCCTTCAGAATTGTTTGGAAGAAATCATCTGCTCTTTAGCTAAAATATTTCTAAGCTTCCAACATATCCATTCTAAAATATAATTGAAAAGATGATACGGTAATGGAAAATTGGATCTTCTGCAAGAGGAACCTATCTGAAACAGTAGGTAGAGAAAAAAGCAGAGAAGAGAACAGGGGACATCGGCAAGAGGTAGCTCTGCCAACCCCCGACGTCATCCACCGGAGCTCTCTCTTAAAAGGGGAGGGGCCAATGGCTCAGCCGTTCGGCACGCGTTAAAGGCAAACATTAAAGGTGCTCACCTTTGCGAAGGGCCTTAAGAAGGGACGAGCACTGCAAAGAAGAAGCACTAAGGAAGGACACCTACATAGGCAAGTACCACAAGGGCAACATGACAGACAAGCAATAAATAAACAAACACAGTACTAGCAGAGGGCAATCACATCAGACACAGAGGACACACACAAGCAACAGGGGTAGCAGGTTTAAAATCACAGTAACACCAAGGATGCTACACAGATTCCTAAACAAGGAGAAGCCACTTCAGACAACAGACCGGCAAGCGGACAGCAAGGGATGCAGCAGACAGAAGCAGGATGTTGAGCTACCCAATTTTCTGCACCGTTTGCCATATGTATGACTACCTCCCCTCCAGGAGGCAGTCTTATGTATGCACTCGATGCGAGGAACTGGAGGGCCTGAAGAAGCAAATCAGACTCCTGGAGGGCAGAATACTGGAAATAGAAGCGCTTTGAGCAGTGGAAGAGGAGGACAGAGAAGCAGAAAACTTCATGACAGAGGAAATCATTGAGGAAGAAGTCAGGGAGTTAGAGAAGTTCATCGAGCAAGCATACAGGGAGGCCGTGGAAAATAACCAACAACAGTGGAGCTGCCAAGATACACCAACAGTGAATGAGGACCACCTGGCGAACAACCACAAGGAAGAAATAGGTGACGCAGCAGCAAGACCTGGAAACAGCGGAGGGAACCCACAGGAAGACGACTCAGGTGCAAGCCAATGCCAGGATGAGGGAAGATGGAAGTGCACAGAGGACACGGACCTACGGCTGGAGAGGCAAGAGAAGACAGAGGTACAGCAATCGTCGGGGGGGGACTCCATCATCAGACAAGTTGACAGCCACATAGCAGGAAGACAGGATCGGCTGGTGATCTGCCTACCCAGAGCCAGGGTAGAAGATATAGTGAGCCACAACGACAGAATCATTGACAGCGTGGAAGAGGAAGATACAGCGGTGGTGATCCACATGGGGACAAACAACGTGAGCAACAGGAACTACAGCAGGGAAGGACTGAAGGACCAGTTCTGGATGCTAGAAAGGAAGCTAAAGACCAGAATGCTGAGGGTAGCATTCTCAGAGATCCTGCCGGTACCCAGGGCCAACGAGAAGAGGCAGACGGAGCTGCAAGCAGTCAATGCATGGATGAGGTGCTGGTGTGAGGAAGAAGGATTCCATTTTGTGCGCAACTGGATGACATTCTGGGGGAAGAGCAAGCTATACAGGAAAGATGGACTCCACCTCAGCGGAGACGGAATGAGGCTACTTGCAAACAACATCAAGAGAGAAATTGAGAAGTTTTTAAACTAGGAAGAAGGAGAAAGCCGACAGTCGACCAAGAGTCGATGGTTCAGGAAATGGTATACCCAGAGGATACCATGCAGGAAGATTGCAGGGAAGACTCACCAGATCATAGGCAAGACAGAAATCCTGACGGATTGAAAGAGACACAAGAGGGAAGGAAATGCAAGAAAGTAACAGGCCGCAACTCACGAGGAAAACGTCTGGGACACTGTGATACTGGGATACAAGCTATACCGCAGAGACAAAGTAGGTCAAAAAGGTGGGGGTATTGCCCTATACATCAAAGATGAAATTGAGTCTACCGGAGAGAACATGCTGGAAACGAAAAATAAGGTAGTGTCTCTATGGGCCAAAATTCCGGGAACAAATGGAACGGAAAGGAAGATTGGCATCTACTACTGACCCCCAGGACAGTCCGAAAAACTTGATGGAGAAATGACGTACGAGATTAAACTCAACTGCAAGGGAGGCAATGCAGTTATCATGGGCGACTTCAATTATCCGTAGATAGACTGGAACCTAGGCACCTCCAGCTGCAGTAGGGAGACAAGTTCCTGGATACTGTAGGCGACTGCTTCCTGGAACAACTTGTCAAGGAAAATACGAGAGGAAATGCAATTCTAGACTTAATTCTAAATGGGCTACGAGGACAAACGCAAGATGTAGAAGTAGATGGGACGCTGGGAAGCAGTGATCACAATATGATCCACTTCAACCTGAACACGGGCAAAATATTGATCAAGAACAACGGTCATGGCACTGAACTTCCAAAAAGGGAATTACGATGGGGATGAGGAAGGAGATTAAGAAGAGAATAAGCACTGTAAAAACGCTATAGCAAGCATGTTCCCTTTTTAAGGACACAGTCACTGAGGTGCAAAATCTATATATACACCGCGTATCAACACAGGATCCAAGAGGAAAAAGAACAAGGAAACAGCGTGGCTCACTGTAGCGGTGAAGGAAGCGGTCAAAAAGAAGAAGACTTTGTTTAAGGAATGGAAAAGGTAAAAAACAGACGAAAACTGGAAAAAGCACAAACAACATCAAAGCAGGTGTCATAAGGCGGTAAGAGCCAAAAGAGACTATGAGGAAAAAATAGCCATAGAGGCAAAAAACTTCAAGCCGTTCTTTCGATATATTATGGGGAAACGACCCAAGAAAGAAGCGGTGGGGCCATTGGATGACCATGGAATAAAGGGAGTACTAAAGGAGGACAAAGCCATTGCCGACAAACTGAACACATTTTTTGCATCTGTATTTACCAAAGAGGATATATACAACATGCCAGAAGCCGACAGGCTATATGCTGGAAACAAAGATGGGAAACTGACAGGACCGAGGGTAATCAAGGAACTGAAAGGGGCTATAGCTGAACTGCTCGAACTAATAGCCAATCTGTCGATCAAATTAGGAAGGATTCCGGAAGACTGGAAAGTGGCAAATGTTACACCGATCTTCAAGAAAGGTTTGAGAGGAGATAGAAAAAACTACAGACCAGTGAGTCTGGTCTCGTAATCAGGAAAGATGGTAGAGGCGCTGATAAAGGACCACATCATTGATCATCTAGACGGACACAATCTGATGAGGATCAGCCAGCATGGCTTCAGCAATCATCTTGCTTGATGAACTTGCTGCACTTCTTCGAGGGAGTAAACAGGCAGATAGGCAAGGGTGACTCGGTCAACATTATATATCTGGATTTTCAGAAGGTGTTTGACAAGGTTCTGTATGAACAACTACTTCAAAAAAATTGCGAGCCATGAAATCGAGGGTGAAATACTCACGTGGATTAAAAACTGGTTGGCAGATAGGAAATAGAGAGTGGGGGTTAATGGACAATACTCGGACTGGAAAAGCGTCACGAGAGGAGTGCTACAGGGTTCAGTGCTTGGACCTGTGCTCTTCAACATATTTATAAAAGACCTGGAAATTGGTACAATGAGCGAAGTGATTAAATTTGCAAACGATACAAAGTTATTCAGAGTAGTGAAGACAAAGGATTGCATAGACCTGCAACGTGGCATAAACACGTTCGAGAAATGGGCATCGACATGGCAAATGAGGTTTAACGTAGATAAGTGTAAGGCAGGGGTCTCAAAGTCCCTCCTTGAGGGCCACAATCCAGTCAGGTTTTCAGGATTTCCCCAATGAATATGCATGAGATCTATGTGCATGCACTGCTTTCAGTGCATATTCATTGGGGAAATCCTGAAAACCCGACTGGATTATGGCCCTCAAGGAAGGATTTTGAGATCCCTGGTGTAAGGTGATGCATGTCAGTAACAAAAATCTTATACATGAATACAGGATGTCGGTGCAGTACTCGGAGAGACCAAGGAAAGAGACTTGGGAGTACTGGTCAAGTCAATGAAGCTATCCGCGCAATGTGCGTCGGTTCCAAAAATTTCTTTAGTGAATTGCGGTCCCTGCCTACTTTGCATGCCATTCCCCTCATTTGCATGCACGGATCAGAATCGGATCGGCACAGAGGTAAGTAAATTGGGCCAGAGTAAAATCGGATCACAAACCAATCGGTACACGATCGGTTTGCTTAGTGAATCTAGCCCTATATATGGTATATAGCGATGAGCATACATGAGTGCACTTAGCTGTCATATGTGCATAACTTAATTAAGAGAACTTAGGGCTAGATTCACAAAGCAAACCGATCGTGTACCGGTTTGCGACTCCTTAGCGACCGCTTAGATTCACTTACCTCTGCCGATCATCCTTCAATCCGTGTATAAAAATGAGGGCAACGGCATGCAAAGTAGGCAAGGATGCGATTCACTAAACAAAACCCTCAACACCAACAGGGCTGGCCGACCAGTCGCTGAAGCCCTTTGCGACTGCCCTGCCTACTGCCACCCTACTTTCTAACCTGTCAGCCCCGATCTCCTGCAACCCCGAACGCATCTGCCTGCCTGCCCTGAACCCCCTGTCTGCCTGCCCTGACTCTCCCGCACTGTAGATTTCCAATGAACTTGTGGGGTGAATGCCGCCCTGCTCTGCCCCAATCTCTCCTGCCTGCTCACCCCGACTCTCCTGCTCCCTGCCACCCTTCCCTGCAGTGCAGCGCCAGCTTTAAACCTGCGAGCTCGCACTGAAGGGAAGGAGGGAAGAGGCTGCCACTGCAGCCAAATAGGAGCAGGAGAGTTGGGTCCCGAACATGCCTGCCCTGGCTGCCTCTGCAAGCCCGTGGTTTTAACCCGAAGCGGGTTAAACCCACGGGTTCACAAAATTTTAAAGTTTAAAAAAAAGTCGCGGCTCAGACGGGTCTGTGCATGCGCGATCCATGCAGGCAGATGGGGGTGTTCCTCCGATCGCCCCATCTGCATATTTTAGGTTCCTGAATTCGTCGGACCTGCCCAAATCAGAAACGGATTGTTCCGATTCGGGCAGGTTAGTGAATCTAGCCCTAAATGGCTAGATTTGTGAATTAATTGTGAATTGTGAATTAATACCTTTTAATTGATGTTAATTGAAAGTTGCATGCACAACTTGGTAGGCACATATCTGTGTTATGCGTCGTGTCTGATGTGTGCAGCTAAAAGTGGGTGTGGTTTGGGGTAGATTGTGGGAATTTTTTTAATGTTATGCATATAGTTTTGACATATGCAACATTGTGTACACAACTTAGGCACAGGTATTTAGGCCAAGAAAAACCTGGCTTAAATGGGTGTGCCTAAATGGTATGTTTATATTTATTGGAAGCTTCTATAATGCTACTAAAAACCGGGGAGTCAATTCAGAGCAGTTTGCAAGAACTTCAGTAAAGGTGTTACACTACACGAGCTTCGACAAAGTTGTTGAGTTAAATATATGTATATATGAAAACTTTTTTATATGACTTGTTGTAATATTCATGTTATGATGATATTTTAATTATTGATTGTTTTTGTTATTTTCCCATAGATTTTATGGCCTATTTGAATGCAAATTGCCTTGAACTTTTTTGATATACAGTGATTAATAAATTGGGGATTAGATTACCTATTTATACCATCTATGTTCATATACTATTATTATAGTTTCTATATATCATATACAGAGGAACCTTGGTTTACGAGCATAATTCATTCCAGAAGTAAGTTTCAAGTTTATTAAAAATTTGATAAAACGCTAATCATAAATTCTAAGGGGCTCATAATTGAAAGAGAAATGCATCCAAAAACTGGCCTAAGTCAGCACTTGGACGAACATTTCTCAAATACGTCCAAGTGCCGATACTAAAAACGGGTTTGGACATATTTCTAAACGACCTAGGCCTTCATAGTGCCACTGAATGACCAAAGATAAACGGAGCATTTCAGGAGGAGTGTCGAGGGCGGGAGTTGGGCGGGACGTGGGCTGGCTTAGACTTAGTCATACAACATGTATAACGAAAGTTATACAGCCCAGGATCGACGGAACTTGGACGTTGTCACAAAAACCCACCTAAACTCACCAGATAAGCAGTGCAAACACATAAAACAGATCCCCACACACTACCCCAGTGATCACCGACCCCCCCACCCCCATAAAAATATTAATCCCACCTTTAAAATTCAGCCTCCAGACCATTATCACCTGGCCGCCTGGCATAGGAAAGCTTAGTCGTCCAGCACAGAGGCAGCTTAAGTCGTCTTGGGGGTGGGTTAGGGACTCATGGAGAGGAGGACCCATACTCATAAGCCCCTGTAATCACTGCATTGATACTTAAACATGTGCACTACCCTATACACCCCCAAAACCCTTTTGTTCTGGCATATAAGTGGCTCCTGCAGGCATAAGGGCTATTGGGGTGGTAGATAGGTGGGTCTAGGGGATTTTAGAGATGGTTTGGGGGACTCACCATGACCTATAAGAGAGCTGTAGTCAGGAGAAGACATGGCACCCTTTTTATGAAGTTCACAGCAGTGCCCTGTAAGGTACCCCACTATTTAGGTGGCATGTCTGGGTGTTCAGTCCATCACTTTGCAGACCCCTCCCAAGTCCAACAAGGCTTGTTCTAGGCATTTTGGACTTGGACAAAAAGTTGGAAGGAAATGTTGTATAAAGATGGATGATTTAGCGACTTGGACGATCAGATCGGCAGGACGTATAATTAGACGATTTTCGAAAGTAAAAAAAATTTTGGACCTATTTTTCGAATATGTGTCCTAGGCTGTTTTTTTACTTTGGACGACTTGCGAGTTGAACGTAAACGGACTTAGATGTCCTTTTCAATTATGCCCCTCCATGCGTTTTACAGTAAAAATTTAAAAAGGGGTCCAGTTAATAACATAACTTTACTTACATGAAACAATAGGATAGTGAGGAGAAATACAATTTAAAAGAAAGAACAATTAAGGACAATAACACGGGGAAGGGTAAAAATCAATTTTAATATAGAAAATAAGCTAGGAAAGTCCCTTAGATCAGTAACAGCCATATGCATCTTTAAATAAGAAGTTTTTGAGGCCACCCTTGAATTTATCTAAATTCTGTTTGGACCTTAAATATAATGGTAACAGATTCCATATTGTTAAAGCAATCGTTGTGAAAGAAGAAGCCCCATGGGTACTAATGATTTTTAGGGATGGGACATGAAGAAGATGCTGTGATGCAGTTCTTAAGGTTCTTGGAGGATCATGTGGAATCAGGTATTTATGGATAAAAGCAGATTCCTTGGTTTTCATTGTTTTGTAGGAGATTTGAGCTATTTTGTAAGTGATACGGTAATGGATAGGTAGCCAGTGAGAACTTTTTAACAGGGGAGTAATGTGATCAAATTTTTTTTGTTTGTAATAATTTTTATGGCAGTATTTTGGATTAGTTGAAATTGTCAGATGTCTTTTTGGCAGACTCCTTTGAGCAGGGAGTTGCAGTAGTTGAGTTTGGAAATTATGAGGGAGTGAATTAAAATGTTAAGGACTGAGAATCAAGAATGTTGGATATGGATTTAATCATTCTGAGTTTCCAAAAACAGTTCTTAACAACTACACTGATTTGAGAATGGTAGGATAGATTTTGGTCGAACTAAAAAGCTTTATTGGTTATTGCTGATAGTTATCGGGGAAGTTAGACTAATATTTTCTTTCCAAGGAAAGAGAAGACAGTTGGTTTTAGTTATATTCAATGAAAGCATATTGTCACTAAGCCAGTGGCTAATCTGAGCTTTGAATTGATGAGTGATGTCATCGGTATTAGATGTGTCTAAGGGATAGATAATTTGAATATCATCTGCGTAAGCGTATGCAATGAGACCAATTGATTGACATAAAGTCAGCAAAAGGGCTAGATAAATGTTAAAGAGTAAAGGGGAGAGAACTGATCCTTGTGGAACTCTGAAATTGTTTTAAAATATAGTGGACGATGTATTATTAAAGGATACCTTATGAACTTGGCTACAATACAAGACCAAGTGTCCAAACTGGAACTATTGGAGAATTATCGTAAGGATCTCAAGCGCTCAAAGCACTTACGATAATTCTCCAATAGTTCCAGTATTGTAGCCAAGTTCATAAGGATTTTGTGTGTTTCACATATATTTTTGAGGATTATTAAAGGATACGACAGAAGTACGATTTGAAAAATAAGAAAAGAACCAGCCAAGAATTTGTTCGGAGATTCCAACGGTGGCAAGTCTATGGAGGAGTAATGAGTGATCTATTGTGTCAAAGGCGGCTGAGAGATCTAGAGAAAAAAGAATAACAGATTTATGTTGATCAAGATAGTATTTATGGAGGTAGTAAGGCCTAATAAAGCAAGTTCTGTTGAATGATTATTACAAAAACCAGTTTGATTAGGATGTAAAGCATGAGTTTGATTTAAAAAGTCAGATATCTAGTTAAATACTATTTTCTCAGTTAATTTTGAAAGAAATGGAAGGTTTGAAATAGGTCTGTAGTTAGCGCAATCTGAAGTGCTATCTTTATGGTTTTTAATTGTAGGGTAAATTAAAGAATGTTTCCAGGCTGATGGTATTGTTGATGTAGTAAGACTTTTGGTAACGAGTTTAAGAATAAATGGGCCAAAGATAGAAGAGTGATGTTTTAGAATGAATGGTGGAATGGAATCGGAGTTTGAACCATTGGGGTTCAAGGATTGTATGACACGCTGAATGTCATTTAGTGTAGGAAGGTAGAAATGAGAGCACTTTGCATGCTCGTAAACCAAATTATTCGTATATCAAAGCGAGTTTTCCCATAGGAAGTAAGGGAAACTCGCTTGATTCGTTCCACCTCCCCTCCCCCTGGCCACCGGCGCTGCTCTACCCCACCCCACCATCAAAAGACCCCCAACCCCTAAGGCCAATGGTGCGCTGCCACATTCCCCCCCGTGAACCGGCATCCCCCACCCGCCCAATCTGGCACCGACATGCAGCACCAAGCAATAGGAGGTGCCGGTGCCCAAAGATCCTGCCTCTTCCTGAACTGGGCCTTGAGCATCTGCGCATGCTCAAGGCCTTCTGGCTCTCGTTCTAATACATATACAACTTATACATAAAAATATGCAGGCCTAATATGCAGGCCTTTTTATGATGGACCCCAACACGATCCGTGTTTCAGCTATATAAGCCTTCTTCAGGGGTATATAAATGTAGCCTAGTAGATGGCGCCAAGATACAGGAAATAAAAAACAAAAAGGAATACTCTGGATGTAGAAATCTGAGGGGGATGTATATCCTGCTGGGAGGTGAGAGGCTAATATGAATGGATGGGGAAGGGATCTTGGGGTAATAGTGTCTGAGGATCTGAAGGCAACGAAGCAGTGTGACAAGGCAGTGACTGTAGCGATAAGGAGCTAGATCACATGCGTCAAACACAAGGCTCGCGGGCCGAATCTGACCCGCCTGGCCTTTTTATGTGGCCCGCGGCAATGCTCACTGCCCCTTCTCACAGCCCAGCATGTCCTCCCTCCCGCGCCGGTCTGACATTACCGTCATGTCAAAAAGTCTGCTGGCTTTGGCAGCGATTTGGCAGTGTTGTCCATGGCTCCCCCTCCTGCTTTCCATCTGCCGCGGTCCACCCGGGCAGAAACAGAAGTTGCGCGTCATTGGAGGCAGACGTGGCAGGCAAAAAGCAGGAGGGGAAGCCATGTACAACACTGCCGAATCACTGAAGCCGGCAGACTCCTTCGCTTGGCGGCGACATTGGACCGGCGCCAGAGGGAAAGACACGCTGGGCTGTGAGGAGAGAGGGACTGGCGCTGGAGGGAAAGGCAAGCTGTGCTGTGAAGAGAGCGAGATGAAGGGAGAGAGGTTGGACCTGGGGTAGTGTGGAGAAAGAGGGAAAAAGATACTTGAAGGGAGAACTGTTGGGAAGAGAAAGGGAGAAATGGTGGACCTGGGGAGAGGGAGGGAGGCAGGCAGGCAGACAGCTTGTGTTTCCTGTTTGTGCTAGATCTACCTGGCTTTGCTACTAACTGAGCATCATGGGAAGTGTCCAAGGAAGGTGCCCTTAGAGGGAGGAGACAAAAATTAATTGAGCCCTGCAGCCAAGGCTAGAGAGGTTACAAGACCCTATGATGATGCTTCCAGAGGCTATTTACAAGAAGGAAGATTAGCAGAGATGAGTAACCTAATCTTTCTTTACCCCGCTTTTTTTTTATTTTTCATTTTATATTTTTATATTGTAAACCAACCAGATACACCTAGGTCCACCGAGTCAGAAGGGACAATTGGAGAGGACGTAGGCGAGCTCTTGTCCATGAAATCACATCTAAGGTCGCCACCATGAGACCCAAGACCTGCAGATACTGTCAGGCCGTCAAGGCTGAAAATGCTAACATGTTCCGAATGGCACTCCGAAGCTTGAGCTTCCTGGGTTCCGGCAAAAACACCTTGTTCCTGCCCGTGTGGAACTAGATTCCCAGGTACTCCAAGCCAAGCTTTGGCTCAAGATGGCCCTTCTTGAGATCGATCATCCAGCCGAGACTTTCCAGTCGAGTCACCACCTGGCGAACTGCCAGGCAGCCAGTCGTCGAGGTATGGATGTACTAGCACACACAGCGATCACAGATGGGCAGCCACCACCACCATGACTTTGGTGAATGATCTGGGTGCCAGTGCCAGCCCGAAGAGTAGCGCAGCGAACTGGCAGTGCCTCCCAAGTACATGAAATCTCAGGAACATCCAAAGATCCGGAAAAATCAGGATGTGGAGGTACGCTTCCGTGAGATCCAAGGAAGCCAAAAACTCCCCCAGCGCCACTGCTGCCACAACGGAACGAACCGTTTCCATCCAGAAACGCGGAACTTGCAGGAATGCATTCACCGCCTTCAGATCCAGAATAGGCCAGCAAACTTCAGAGTCTTTCTTTGGCATGCTGAAGTAGATCGAGTATCTCCCAAAGCCCAAGTCTCCGCTTGAAACGGGCTCCATGGCCACCAGATCCGTGGCTTGCACCTTGCTGGCTCTGGCGGCCATAAAATGGCCACAGGAAAAGACAGAAAGAAGTCTGGCGGAGAACTGAAAAACTGCAGTCGAAGGCTCTCCGTGATCTGATGTTTTAAAGCAAAACCACGAGTTTGTATAAAATACAACTCTTATATTTATCTTTAAATGTTGTTCAATGGCTGCTACATCATCGAACATGATTTTTTTTATTTTATTTTTTATGTACCGCCAACTCCAAATCTTTATATAGCTTTTCAGCATTTGTTAGTTTTACCAGCGACATAAGTGCTGTAAGACTATCGGCAAAACACCGGTTATTGCCTGTGTTATTCAAATCTATTAAGTACATCCTTTTTTCTGCAAAATCTGGCTAAACAGTAAAAGATTTTAACACCCTACGGGCCCCACCACCCTTGTTTCTTATTACAAGTACAACATGGAATAAATTACAGACCTGTATTTCTCTGTGACTTTGAATGAGTTTAGCAAGCTGGTCTAAGAAATCATCAGCATCTAGCAATTCGGGATTTAATTTACCAGAAAACAAGAAATTGTGAAAAAACAATGAATGTATATGAACTTGTTCGTAGTCACTGGATGAAAATCTGTTGCTAACATCGTCTAGGATATGTTGAATGCCCTGGCGTATGTCATTTTGAGCCTCACATAATGAAGTTATCCTGTCTAAATTAATGAAACAAAAATCTTCTGAGTAAAGTACACCATGAAACTTGTCCAGTTTACGATCCCATCTTTTCACAAACTGGACATAACTGATTGGTTCTGAATCTTCAGAAGGACCTAATGCCCCATTATTTGACCCGTCCTCCGACACCTTGCTGCTATCAGAATAATTATCAACTTCATAACATTCTCCATCTTCTGTGCTTTCCAGCTCTGAGACGCTTTCGTTGTGTGTTTTTTTTCCTGTTAGACTTTTCTGTCGGCTTCACGGTATCTGCTTGTGACTTTCTTACCTTTTCTTGATCTACAATTTACAAAACAGCATTGCCGTTAATACTTCCCCCCCCCCCCCCTTTGGGGATCTGACTGCCTAACATTTTCTTGATCAACCATTATAAAAGTAATGACGTTTTCTTTTTACACTAGTCTCCTTATAAAACCAGAATGCTTACTATTTCGTTTATCATTCGGTTTCCGGTAAGCACCTTTGGGCTCTGGTTCACCGTCTAAGAAGCTTTCACTATGTGATCTTTTCCTGTTAGACTTTTCTGTCGGGTTCACGGTATCTGCTTGCGACTTTCTAACATTTTCCCGATCTACAATTTATAACATAGCATAACCATTAATACACATTTTCTTCGGGGTTCTCACTGTGCTTAACATTTTCTTGATCAACCATTATAAAAGTATAGAAATTTTTTCTTTTAACACTAGTCTCCTTACAAAACCAGGATATCTACTATTTCATTTATCTTTTGGCTTCCGGTAAGGAACCGGTTATTGGTTAGAACTTGTTGATGTAGAAGATATCGGTTCTCCAGCCGTTTCTTGGTCTAATCATAACATAAAAAGAATGTTTTGTAGATGCTGGTTTAAAAAAAAAACAAAAAAAAACATATGTGCCAGATAAATCAACTGTTACTTACTTTTTAACAATCTCTGTTGTCTTTTTTTCTGGTAAGAGATAGTTTATTTCTACCATCAGATTCCCACTCCTGTTTTTAAATGCAATGATAGATTCAGAGACAGAAAAAAAATGATATCCCCTTTTCTAATCATCATGTTAGCGGTTGATGTATCTGGGGTCCGGTGTAACATTCACAAAAACCAGAATGCTTGCTGGTCTTGTCACAGCGTATTTTTACACACAACTCTCTACAGAAGTTATCCATTCACAAAGGCTTTATTGTATGTCTATGGCCTCTGCTACAGATACATATCGTTTGTCATGTTTAGTCATTTTAGATATCAAAATGACCCCTACGTGCCTAGAGCCTAGTTCCTTAATACCTGTCACACCTTCTATTGTTTTAGTTTGGGTTGTTAATTCACATGGCTAGCCATTCCTAAAACACAACACACATTTGTAATTTTAAAAAATCTTTATTTTACATCAATAAATGTTTTAAACTTTTATACAAACAAACAAAACAAGCAGTTACATACTGTATTTCCCTCAATGCCAAGAATAAAAACAAGTTTTAAAAAGCATTTCTTTTGAAGAATGATTTATAATCGGTGTCACGGATTAAATCATTTACAATCTCTACATATTCACCATCTCATGAAATTGACCAATCTATTGAGTAGTCGTGGCCCGTTTATAGAGGCCTTAATATCTCTGATTAAATCAATGATTATATTAATGCTTTCATTACAAAGCATCAGTATTTTCATTTTATAGCCTACAAAAGTGACATTTCCCACACATTCCAGGCACAGCATGTCACAAGTTTTCCTGAGTTTCTGCTGTATATCCTTTTGCACCTACATCAAGCAATCGTGGTGTTTTTGCTCCCCAGCTCATATTAAGCAGGCTCCACAATCTTCATCCTTCACGCCTTGCAAACATTTATTTAGAATGCAGTATACAGCTACCTTTATAACTGATTTAAGTTCTAGTGATGTTTTGGAAAGGCCTATGCTGGCCCACAAACCATAATCACAAGAATCTTCAGGTCTTTAATTTTAGTTAACGTTCAATCACCATTGATTCTCTTTGAAACGAGCAGAAAAAACACAAACAGGATAGATTTATCATCGGTATGTACACCTTGTCCACAGGTTTCTGTGATTGTGAAGATCCGCCACTTCCCTCCAAAAAAACAACAAAAACATACAGAATTAAATTTTCCTTTTTAAAACACACGAATACATCCAGCTTCATAAACCCTTCAACACCGACCCCTGGCAATGAAAAGTGTGTGTCTCTCTCTCTTACCGTGGAAGATCCTGGCTTTTCCAACATGTCTGTTGCTTCGGCGTCAGCTGTGGCTTCATAAAATTTGATATCTGAAGTATTATCCTCTGGTAGTTCATAGCCTGCAACTTCATTTTCTGTGTCCGAATTATATAGCTTTTGGGCGTCTGGAAACCCTTGTATTTCAGAATCTGTTATTTCGTGTGTATGCTCCCCGGGTATCTGCCATCGCGTCAATCAATTTTTCAGCCTGTGTGTAACTCTCTTTCTCTGCATTACAGTCTTTAAGAAAGTTACGAGACCTCTTGGTAGGCCTTTTTTCAGTTACCTGTGTGTTAAAGGGGTCCATGTTTTCTTTGCCTGATTCGTACAGTTTTTCTGTCATCGAGTAACCCTCTTTTTCTACATCATGGTCTTTAAGAAATTAATCAAGCTATGTACCTTCGTGGCAGTCATTTTGTTTCACAGTTTGAGAACTTTTATTTCTGATGTTAACAGCTGTTTGTTAAAGAAACATAGAAACATAACATAGAAATAGACGGCAGATAAGGGCCACGGCCCATCTAGTCTGCCCACCGCAATGACCCTTCCCTACCTAACTCAGTGAATAGATCCCACGTGTCTATCCCATTTGGCTTTAAAATCAGGCACGCTGCTGGCCTCAGTGACCTGAAGTGGAAGATTATTCCAGCGGTCAACCACTCTTTCAGTGAAAAAGAATTTCCTGGTGTCACTGTGCAGTTTCCCTCCCCTGATTTTCCACGGGTGCCCCCTGGTTGCCATGGGACCCTTGAGAAGGAAGATATCCTCTTCCACTTCGATGCGACCCGTGAGATACTTGAACGTCTCGATCATGTCTCCCCTCTCTCTGCGTTCCTCGAGTGAGTAGAGCTGTAACTTATCCAGCCTTTCCTCGTACGGGAGATCCTTGAGACCCGCGATCATCCGGGTGGCCATTCTCTGGACCGACTCTAGTCTCAGCACATCTTTTCGGTAATGCGGCCTCCAAAATTGCACACAGTACTCCAGGTGTGGTCTCACCATGGATCTATACAATGGCATAATGACTTCAGGCTTACGGCTGACGAAACTCCTGCGTATGCAACCTATGATTTGCCTTGCTTTGGAGGAAGCTTGCTCCACTTGATTGGCAGCCTTCATGTCCTCACTGACGATCACCCCTAGGTCACGTTCTGCTTCAGTTCTTGTTAGGCATACGTCACTATGACAACACCAGGGGGCCAGGACATGTTTAAACATCCCTGGCTTTATCAGGCCCCCCCCCACCCCCTTCCATTTCATGAAACAAATTTTTTTCTTAACCCCCTCCTTTTTTTTTTTTAATTTGAATTTAATACATTTACAATATCAAAAGAAATCAAGGAAAAAAAGGTTTCCATAGAAACTTTTTTAATGCTACAAAGAATAAAAAAAAAAACAATCCTTTACAAGCCCACAAAATGGGGAAACATATTGCTATTTTATTTACTAACTTAGTTTTAAAGGAAAACAAAGAAATGGGTTGAATTCCAATGAACCCAAATTATTCCCTACTAAATTAGGACATGTACATTCCTAACCTAATTTCTCATTGAAAAATGAAAGAAAAGAAATCTCACTTCTGTTCACGAGCTAATAAAAATTGTTGCAATTGAATGGGATCCCAAAAAGCAAATTCAGTATCTTGTATCTTAACCAGACATTTACAAGGAAACTTTAAATAAAAAGATGCCTCAAGTGCCAATACTCTAGTTCTCAATTTCAGAAATTCTTTTCTTCTAAACTGAGTAGCTCTTGAGACATCAGGAAATATGCTAACCAAATCCCCACAGAACTTGGTCAGTCTATTTTTGAAATAAAGTTTCATTAACATTTTATCTGTCTCACTCATTCATGTTAGTATCATTGTGGACTGAGTCTGGATAACATCTTGAGAATCTTCTAGAAACTCTGTTAAATTAACTTCATCTGTTACCAGATGATCCACATCCTGTAGTTTCCTTTTTCTTCTGGGGAATATGATAACAATTATTTATTGGAAAGCTATCCACATTGGGTAATCCCAATATTTCTTTGAAATATTTTCTTAACAATATTTCTGGTAATAACAAATGAGTCACGGGGAAATTAACCAAGCGGAGATTCTTTCCCCGATGCATATTTTCTAACATTTCCATTTTTAAATGCAATAACGTAGAATCTTTAACTGCAGATAGTGAAACAGCTTGCAATGTGTTACTTTGAGTTTCAATCAGACCTAATCTAGTTTCCAAACCATTTAAATTGGCATCCACATTCACAAACTTTTGAACCACAGACTGTGAGTAATCAGATGTTTGTTTCATTGATTCTCTGAGAAACCCCTCAACTCTAGAAATACCTAACCATAAATCTTTTAAAGTGATATCTTGTTTTTCCACTGCTTGTGGTTGTTCATCCACTACACTGGTAAACTCAAGTGGTTTAGGTATATCAGTAAAAATCAATTTACTTATTGAAGTGGATGATACCACAGGGCCATTGGAAATAGTGGGAGTTATATTCCCACTTACACCAGATATTGGATGAAGGGGGGGTGTCCTTTCTAGAGGACTCATCGATGCTCCGGATACGGGAGAGTTCAGATCAGGTAAATTTTGTGCTGGAGTCTCTAAGGAAAAAGACCACCCCCGGCAAAAGAAAAGATGTGATAGTAGTAAAGGCTGCAACATAAGCAATATCAGCAACTCATTTCTTAGTATTGCAACGGAAAGTGAAACGACACAAAAATCCATACGAAAAAGGAGATTATCGCTGAAAAATAGCTGGAAAGTGATGACCACAAATGCTCGCAGTCTAAGCAACAAAGTTCATGATCTGCAAGCCCTGATATTAGAGGCAGATCTAGATATTGTTGCTATCACAGAGACATGGTTCAGTGAATCACATGGATGGGATGCAAACATACCGGGATATAATCTTTTTAGGAAGGACAGAGATGGTCATAAAGGTGGAGGAGTAGCTCTCTATGTAAAGATCAATATCCAAGCGACCGAAATGCAAGGGACCTGGGGAGAGGAAGAAGCGATATGGATTGCTCTGAAAAGAGAAGATGGAACTTCTATCTACGTGGGTGTAGTCTACAGACCTCCGACTCAATCGCAGCAAATTGATAAGGATCTGATTGTGGATATCCAAAAGTTTGGAAGGAAAGAGGAGGTTCTGCTGTTGGGAGATTTCAACCTGCCGGATGCGGACTGGAATGTTCCGTCTGCGGAATCGGAAAGAAGTAGGGAGATTGTGGATGCCTTTCAAGAGGCTCTGCTCAGACAAATGGTGACGGAACCCACAAGGGAAAAAGCGATATTGGATCTGGTCCTCACAAATGGAGAGAGTATCTCTAATGTTCGAGTGGGTGCTCACCTGGGTAGTAGCGATCATCAAACGGTTTGGTTTGATATAACGCTAAAGTGGAGAGCGGCCGCACGATACTTAAAGTCCTAGATTTCAAACATACGGACTTTAATGCAATGGGAAAGTACCTGAAGAAAGAGCTGTTAGGATGGGAGGACATAAGAGAAGTGGAAAGACAGTGGTCTAAGCTGAAAGGAGCGATAAAAATGGCTACGGACCTTTATGTGAAGAAAATCAATAAAAACAAGAGAAAAAGGAAGCCGATATGGTTCTCCAACCTAGTGGCTGAGAAAATAAAGGCGAAAGAGTTGGCGTTCATGAAATATAAAAAAAACCCAAGAAGAGGAGAGCAGAAAGGACTACAGGGTGAAACTGAAAGAAGCCAAGAGAGAGATATGTTTGGCGAAGGCACAGGCGGAAGAACAAATGGCTAAAAATGTAAAAAAGGGAGATAAAAATTTTTTTCAGATATATTAGTGAAAGGAGGAAGATAAAAAATGGAATTGCTAGGCTAAAAGATGCTGGGAACAAATATGTGGAGAGTGATGAGGAGAAAGCAAATGTGCTAAACAAATACTTCTGTTCTGTGTTCACAGAAGAAAATCCTGGAGAAGGACCGAGATTGTCCGGCAAAGTTACACGAGAAAATGGAGTAGATTCTGCGCCGTTCACGGAGGAGGGTGTTTATGAGCAACTTGAAAAACTGAAGGTGGACAAAGCGATGGGACCAGATGGGATCCATCCCAGGATACTAAGGGAACTCAGAGAGGTTCTGGCGAGTCCTATTAAAGACTTGTTCAACAAATCTCTGGAGACGGGAGTGATTCCTGGGGATTGGAGGAGGGCGGATTTGGTCCCTATTCATAAAAGTGGTCACAGGGATGAAGCAGGAAACTACAGGCCGGTGAGCCTCACTTCAGTTGTTGGAAAAATAATGGAAGTGTTGCTGAAAGAAAGGATAGTGTATTTCCTTGAATCTAATGGGTTACAGGATCCGAGGCAACATGGCTTTACAAAAGGTAAATCGTGCCAAACGAACCTGATTGAATTTTTTGATTGGGTGACCAGAGAGCTGGATCGAGGACATATGCTAGATGTAATTTACTTGGATTTCAGCAAAGCCTTTGATACAGTTCCTCATAGGAGGCTGTTGAACAAACTTGAACGGCTGAAGTTAGGACCCAAAGTGGTGAACTGGGTCAGAAACTGACTGTCGGTCAGACGCCAGAGGGTGGTGGTTAATGGAAGTCACTCGAAGGAAGGAAAGGTGACTAGTGGAGTCCCTCAGGGTTCGGTGCTGGGGCCAATCCTGTTCAATATGTATGTAAGTGACATTGCTGAAGGGTTAGAAGGAAAAGTGTGCCTTTTTGCAGATGATACCAAGATTTGTAACAGAGTAGACACCGAAGAGGGAGTGGAAAATATGAAAAAGGATCTGCAAAAGTTAGAGGAATGGTCTAATGCCTGGCAACTAAAATTCAATGCAAAGAAATGCAGAGTAATGCATTTGGGGATTAATAATAGGAAGGAACCGTATATGCTGGGAGGAGAGAAGCTGATATGCACGGACGGGGAGAGGGACCTTGGGGTGATAGTGTCCGAAGATCTAAAGGCGAAAAAACAGTGTGACAAGGCAGTGGCTGCTGCCAGAAGGATTCTGGGCTGTATAAAGAGAGGCGTAGTCAGTAGAAGGAAGAAGGTGTTGATGCCCCTGTACAGGTCATTGGTGAGGCCCCACTTGGAGTATTGTGTTCAGTTTTGGAGACCGTATCTGGCGAAAGACGTAAGAAGACTTGAGGCGGTCCAGAGGAGGGCAACGAAAATGATAGGAGGCTTGCGCCAGAAGACGTATGAGGAGAGACTGGAAGCCCTGAATATGTATACCCTAGAGGAAAGGAGAGACAGGGGAGATATGATTCAGACGTTCAAATACTTAAAGGGTATTAACGTAGAACAAAATCTTTTCCAGAGAAAGGAAAATGGTAAAACCAGAGGACATAATTTGAGGTTGAGGGGTGGTAGATTCAGGGTCAATGTTAGGAAATTCTACTTTACGGAGAGGGTGGTGGATGCCTGGAATGCGCTCCCGAGAGAGGTGGTGGAGAGTAAAACTGTGACTGAGTTCAAAGAAGCGTGGGATGAACACAGAAGATTTAGAATCAGAAAATAATATTAAAGATTGAACTAGGCCAGTTACTGGGCAGACTTGTACGGTCTGTGTCTGTGCATGGCCGTTTGGAGGAGGATGGGCAGGGGAGGGCTTCAATGGCTGGGAGGGTGTAGATGGGCTGGAGTAAGTCTTAACAGAGATTTCGGCAGTTGGAACCCAAGCACAGTACCGGGTAAAGCTTTGGATTCTCGCCCAGAAATAGCTAAGAAGAAAAAAAAAAAAATTTAAATTGAATCAGGTTGGGCAGACTGGATGGACCATTCGGGTCTTTATCTGCCGTCATCTACTATGTTACTAAGTGTCTATCCATAGGACCTAAAACAACAGGTGTCGAACTTTTAGGTTTGACTTTCCTTTTCCCAATAATCAGTTAACTTATACGACCTGATTGCCTGGTCCACAGCTCCACGTTGCCCTGCGGCCGCCTCCGCGGCAGCAGACGAAAATTTATAGGAAAAGAGCAGAGGCACGGAAGACGGACCCAGTGACGTCAGGGGTCCGTCTTCAAGAATGCCTGTCTGATTGCACTCAAAACACTGCTGCTACAGCGGGCTGGTCGGGGCAGCTGAACGATCCTCCAGCGTCCTCAGGCAGGCAAGTAGCTCCCGGTCCCTCCGCGGCAGCAGACGAAAATTTATAGGAAAAGTTAACCCCTTCCTTTTATGTTTAGAACCTTTTCGATATGGTATATTCTGTCCTGTAGCGGCTTGACTTTTAGTAATTCTTCAGGATAAAAATAACCTTGTAAAGCAGGGGTGTCCAACCTGCGGCCCGAGGGCCGCATGCAGCCCCGTGAAGTATTTTGTGCAGTTCCAGTCGAGGGCGATGCAGTGTTTTCCTCTGCTGCTCCCAAGTGTTTACCGTCTTGCCGGCTCCCTCCTCTGTCCTGCTGTAGCGTTTGTGCGGCTCCAGAAACATTTTTTTCAGCCAATGCAGCCCAGGGAAGCCAAAAGGTTGGACACCCATAAGAACATAAGCAGTGCCTCTGCTGGGTCAGACCAGAGGTCCATCATGCCCAGCCGTCCGCTCACGCGGCGGCTCATCAGGTTCAGAAACCTGTATTTAATCCTCTGTCTATACCCTTCTATCCCCTTTTCCTTCAGAAAATTGTCCAAACTCTTCTTGAACTCCAATACCCTGTCCTATCACGCCTTCTGGAAGCACATTCCAGGTGTCCACCACCCGTTGGGTGAAGAAGAACTTGGTTCTGAATCTGTCCCCTTTTAATTTTTCCGAATGCCCTGTATCTTGTATGTTGCCCTGTTTAAAACATATTTTATTATAGATACTTCATCTGTCCATGTTTGCTCGTAACCTTTCTTAAATTTTCCTTTAACTTTTGACATCATATATCTAGATTTCCATAAAGCCTTTGACAAGGTGTCCCATGAACGCCTACTGCAGAAACTGAAGAACCATGGGGTGGAAGGAGACGTACATATATGGATCAGAAACTGGTTGGCGGGTAGGAAACAGAGGGTAGTAGTGAAGGGCCACTACTCGGACTGGAGGAGGGTCACAAGTGGGGTACCGCAGGGCTCGGTGCTCGGGCCGCTGCTATTTAATATATTCATAAATGATCTAGAAACAGTGATGAAGTGTGAGATAATAAAATTTGCGGATGACACCAAACTATTTAGTGGAGCTCGGACTAAAGAGGACTGCGAAGAATTGCAAAGGGACTTGAACAAACTAGGGGAATGGGTGACGAGATGGCAGATGAAGTTCAACGTTGAGAAATGTAAAGTATTACATGTGGGAAACAGAAACCAGAGGTACAACTATACGATGGGAGGGATGTTATTAAATGAGAGTACCCAAGAAAGGGACTTGGGGGTAATGGTGGACATGACAATGAAGCCGACGGCAAAGTGTGCAGCGGCTGCTAAGAAGGCAAACAGAATGCTAGGCATAATCAAGAAGGGTATTACAACCAGAACGAAAGAAGTTATCCTGCTATTGTATCAGGTGATGGTGCGTCCGCATCTGGAGTACTGCGTCCAATATTGGTCGCCGCACCTTAAGAAGGAGATGGCGTTACTTGAGAGGGTTCAGAGGAGAGCAACGCGTCTGATAAAGGGGATGGAAAAGCTTTCATACGTTGAGAGATTGGAGAAACTGGGTCTCTTTTCCCTGGAGAAGAGGAGACTTAGAGGGGATATGATACAGACTTACAAGATCATGAAGGGCATAGAGAGAGTAGAGAGGGACAGATTCTTCAAACTTTCAAATAATAAAAGAACAAGAGGGCATTCAGAAAAGTTGAAAGGGGACAGATTCAAAACGAATGCTAAGAAATTTTTCTTTACCCGTGTGGTGGACACCTGGAATGTGCTTCCAGAGAGCGTAATAGGGCAGAGTACGGTACTGGGGTTCAAGAAAGGATTGGACAATTTCCTGCTGGAAAAGGGGATAGAGGGGTATAGATAGAGGATTACTGCACAGATCCTGGACCTGTTGGGCCGCCAGGTGAGCGGACTGCTGGGCACGATGGACCTCAGGTCTGACCCAGCAGAGGCACTGTTTATGTTCTTATGGTCTCCTTTCTTTAAGAGATACTTGATGTTACAGCCGTAGACTGTTTTCCAAATCTGCAAAAAATTTGAGGGCCTGAGGCCAGGAGGGGCCTAAGGCTCCCGGGCCTATTCTGATTGGCCCAAGCGCCTTAGGCCCCACCTGTGGGCGTGGCTTTGGGACAGCTGGGCCAATCCAGCCCCATTCTGCCGGTGGCTGCCTGCCGGTCATGCGGGTTTGGCACCCGTCTGTCTGGCCAACTGGAAAACAGGTACAGGGAAGGGGGGGGGTCGTGGAGTCGACCGGGGGGGGTCGCAGGTCAGCTGGGGGGGGGCGATCGGGGGTTCTGGGGTGGGCGGTTGTTGGGGGGAGGGGGGTTGCGTCGAGGGCAGGAGGGCCTGGGATCCCTCCTAGCCCGAATGAGTCGCAGGGGGGTGGTCGCCGGGGCCAGAAGGGCTTGGGCTCCCTCCTGGCCCGAACGAATCACGAGGGGGTGGTCGCTGGGGCCAGGAGAGCTTGGGCTCTCTCCTGGCCCGATGTTAATCGGCGGGGCAAGAGGGCTTGGGCTCCCTCTTGCCCCAATGTCGGGGGTGCCGCAGTTGGCTGGCTTGAGCTCCCTTTTGCCCCGATGTTGTCGGGAGGGGGGGGGGGGGGTCACGGTTTGACATGGCAGGAGGGCTTGGGCACTCTCCTGCCTGGATGGTTGTGGGGGGGATTCTGTAACCGGTGTTGTTTTTGACATACACCGGTTACAGAGTCCAGCTTTTAGGCGAAGGACTGGCTCCTCCTTCGCCTAAAAGCCCTTGTGTTGGACGTTTGGGGCTTAGGCGTTTTTTGTTTCATTATTGCTAAAAAGTGTAGACGTCGTGTAGATGTACTTGTAGACGTAGTGGAGATTGGGCATTTAGGCAGAGGAAGGCCATAATCAAAACAAGAATGTTTGGTTTGGTTATGGACACTTTCCCTGCTTCTGCGTTGAACATTTAAGGACTTAGGCCAAAAGGGGACTTAGACACTTTTTTTGATTATTCCCCTCCATGCGTTTTGACTTCGGACTGTAATATCGCTCTTTTTAGCATCTTGTAGTAGAGGGCTAATGCCTCCATAGCTGCTTGCCACATTTGGATCATAATAAATATACTTCAATAAAGATGCCTTTATCTCTACCCTGTCCCAGTCAGCTCTGTTAACTTCAGTCTAAATTTGTTTTAAAAAGTGTTAAAACTCTGCCTTTTTAACAGAGGACAATAGGAACAGGGATTTTTTTCCCAGATTGTTAAAGACTGCCGATGGAGGCACATGTGAAGTTCAAGTTTGGTAGTTTCTGTTACAAGGTACTATTTGGTTTAGCCCCTAAATACATAACTGACTTTTTCTCTTTCTCAACCAACAGATATAAGAGAAGTTCACACTTAAATTTTGTTTCCCCTCTGGTTAGAAGATATAAATTCAAAAGACGTCATCAACATCTCCTCTCACACCAGACAGCATTATGGGGTAAAGATCTAGAATAACTGCTTACGTCTACTACTTATGGAGATTTCAGGAAATGCCTAAAGTGGGTGTGGTGTGGGTAGAGAAGAGGCGTGGCTTAACCCAGAAGTGACCGCTGATTGGTCGATCTTTATCTTTGATAGCTGTCAATAATTTTGACATGAGGTGTATCCATTATACTATTCACATCCAAACCCCCCCAAAGATTCCCTACTCCCCTACCACCACCCTACCCCCATAAATAATATGATTGCTTGAGAATGCACATCTAGACCAGCAATCGGAAGCTCCTTCCAGGCAACTCACAAATTACTTAGCAAAATGCAGCCCCATAGTAACCCATAGCGAATTATAGCTCCAGAGTAATAGCATAGAGTATCATAACTAATTAATTGCAAAAGGAGGCTGAAAAGTAAATTAAATAGACATTTTAAATAATTAATTTAAATATAAAAGTATAAACATTTTAAAATCATAAGAATAATCCTTTATATTTCCATCAATTAAATTAGATTGATAGCAGTCCATATAAATTCAGAAAGAAGAAAAACCCCTACACCAAATAGACCCCTCTTATAATCTCACCATTATAATTGATTAAATGGCCTATAAGTAATGTACATATACTATTCCAGTACACTATTAAGATAAGAAGTTAATAATCATGCCACATACCCCCATCTATCAAACATATATTGCCTTTTAACTATTAAAATCATTTCCCTCAAAAGAATCATATGACATAAATTAAGATAACATGAAATGCATAAAACAAATAAACTTCCCAAATATCCAATTCCAAGCACCTATATTCAATGACCTCACATAAAATAAAACCTGATAAATAACAATTTTCCAAAGAAACCTAAATGTAACCAATGAATGCTTCTCAATATAAATATGAAAAGTATAATAGAAAACAGGTAAAACATTTAGGGCTCCTTTTACTAAGCCGCGTTAGCAGCTTTTTCACACGCAACTTTTTATCATGCACTAACCCCCACACTAGCCAAAAAACTACCGCCTGCTCAAGAGGAGGTGGTAGCGGCTAGCATGGCCGGCAGTTTAGCACGCGCTATTACGCGTGTTAAACCGCTAACACGGCTTCGTAAAAGGAGCCCTTAATTATTAAAAAGGACGTAAACTGTTATCTGCATCCAAAAACTTCATGACCTAAAGTAAGCAGATAAAATGCCTAAACATGAACTATGTAAAATTAAAATATGGTTTTTACCATGTTACCATATTAATTATCTAGTAAAATGATACTTATGAATAATTAAAAATTATAACATCGAGTTCAAATTATTCCTTTCTTCAGTATGTATATTATATTACGATTACGCCTCTAAAAGCCTATATGAATTGAGAATATAAGCATCATATTATAGCAGAAGACCTTTTCAGAATTTTGATTTGCCGAATCGCTTTCCAACAGAGTTGCTCATCCATTCTTTCCAATTCAAATTTTTGTATTGTAAGTGTCTTCAAATAGTAGTGCCTTATTTTTCATACTAAATCATGTATGTCGTTGAAAGTGCAAGACATAAGACCTCTCCATACATTGAATCCTTGCAAATCTTCTGAATCTGACCCTCATGTATTCCTTTTGCTGCTTTAATCCTTTTAATTCAGCGGCAGAAAATCAAATATCCTTCTCATCAGTCTGGGACAACCCAACCTTCGCTATTTGTCTTCAACCCTCGAAAAAGTTTAACAAACTCAATCATCTGATAGCAGCCACTCTTTTCAGAACCCAAGACTGTCGCGTGCCTGATGGTTCCCATTCAAACACTGTGCCTATATTCTGTTCTAAAGACACAATTTCTAAACTGCTGAATTAAAATCAAATCAAATCAATTTTTTTTTTTTATTCTTTATTCATTTTCAAAATTACATTAAGTGTTAAATATATTCATTCACATTAACAATAAATACATCACTTACAAACAAACATTGATACATTTCATAAATTCTTATCCCTTTCCCTTTTCCATCCCTCCCACCCATATATTCCATTATCATATAAAACATATAATAATAAAATTCCCCCCTCCCTATACCTTAAGTTGATAAATATAAGGGAAACAATTTCAAATTAATCTTTACAATACTTTGTTAATGGTTTCCACACATCCTGAAACTTCTTAAAACATCCCCGTTGTAATGCAATAAACCTTTCCATTTTATAGATATGGCATAAAGAATTCCACCAGAAGTTGTAATTTAATCTCCTCCAATCCTTCCAATTATATGTAATTTGCTGAATGGCAACATCAGTCATTATAAGTAGTAATTTATTATTATTCGCAGAAATCTGACTTTTTGCTCTCATTTCCATACCAAATATCACAGTATCATAGGATAATGCCACTGGGTTATCTAATAAATTATTAATTTGGTCCCAAATTGATTTCCAAAAATTCATAATACATGGACAATGAAACAATAAATGATCTAAAGTTCCTACTTCCAGATGACAATGCCAACATCTATTAGACAAAGAACTATCTAATTTTTGTAACCTAGAAGGGGTCCACAACGCACTATGCAACAAAAAAAACCAAGTTTGTCTCATAGATGCCGACATCGTACATTTCATCCTCCAAGACCATATTCGTGGCCACTGAGATACAGTAATTTCATGCTTAATCTCAATGCTCCAAATATCTTTTAAACCAGTTTTTAATTTCTTTTTATTAAATTCACTTAACACTTTGTACCACTGGGCGGCCTGGTGACCCAAGAAGTCTGTCTGAAAACACAGAAACTCCATACTATAATGATTATTAAGGTTTTTCCAATCAGGGAACCCCGCCTGAATGGCATGCTTCAGTTGCAACCATCTAAAATTTTCTGAGTTTTTAAGACCAAATTTATGTTGCAACTGTGAAAATTCAAGCATAGTACCATTAGAAATAACATCATCCAATATTCGTATTCCTGCTACCATCCAGTGCTTCCAGACTAGTCTCTCTCCGCCAATTTGGATTTTGGAGTTTACCCATATACATTGTTTTGTAGATTTATAAATTGGAATAGTTGTTAAGTTGCTTACATATCGCAATGTTTTCCATGTATCTGCTAGTATGCTATTATCTTTACTGTAGCTAGGCATTTTGATACTGAGTACATGGCACAGACGCAATGGAGACATGAGTTGCCATTCTAACCACAACCAGTCAGGGAGTTTTTCCATGAGTTCTGGGAGGACCCAATGCATACCTTGGCGTAAAATATAGGCTTGGTGGTACCTATAAAAATCAAATCAATTTAATATATTGAATGTAATGTAAACACTTTATATTTATATTTTCCTTTTACAAAATAGAACCATTGCAAATCATAGTAAGCCACTCAAGCCTATATACAGTCATCCTCTTAAGACATTGGTTCTATTTGCCGAGAAATATATTCCCTCAGCTTAATCAGATCTTCATATTGAGTGGTACGATTATCGTGTGTAACCCTCATGATTGCCGGATAAAAAAGGCTATATATTGCCCCAAGCTATTGTAATTGTGGCCTCAGCATCAAAAATTGCTTTCTTGTATTCGCCGGTTTCCTGGCAAAATCCGGCACTATAATTATGTTTGACTCCTTGTATTTTGTCTATTTTCTTTTGCGAGGTACAGAATTTCTAAGGCTTGTTGGAAGCGCAACACCCTAAAGATTAACTTTCTGGGCCTCATCTGACCGTTAAGCTTCTTGGTTGGAATCCTATATGCTCGCTCTATCTCTAATGGGTATTTAACAGAGAGGGGAAGCAATTTAGGGAGTAGATCCTCTAAAACAGAAACATAATCTTTCCCTTCCACTCCCTACGATAAACCTAGGATCCTCATGTTGTTTCGTCAAGATCGATTCTCATACTCCTCCATTTGTTTTTCCATTTTCTGTAAAACTCTGTGTTCCTTCCTGCACTGCAACTGCCCCATTTCCACTTTTTCGACCCGAGTCTCCAGCTGCTCTAAGCAATTGTTCGCCACCTCCATCTGTTTTGCCAGGTTAGACACCTCATCATGTACAGTTACCAGATTCTGTGCATTTTATTTTAACAGCAGCTTGATGGCTCGAAGTTCCTCTAGCAGATCCATAGAATTGGCAGTGTTGGCAGGTAGGGGAACCTTAGATGGCGTCGGGAGATCTGGTTTCAGCCTTTTTGCTTTCCCTCCAGCTGAAAAAGCAGTTTCCAACTTTGTTTGTTTAGTGGAAGCCATAAATCAACTTAAAAATGCTTGTTTATGAGAAATGTCCCAAGCATCACCTGCAACTACTACATATGAACTTCCAATATCATGACAACTCAGATGTAATCCTTAACAACTCAAAGAAATGTACAACTACTCACTATATACTTCTAATCTCCAGACAGTCGACAGAGAGAGTCGATGGTTTGGGAACCGGTATACCCAGAGGATACCGTGCAAGAAGATAGAGGGAAAGACTCACCGGATTACAAGCAAGAGAGATCGAAAAGGACACAAGAGGGAAGGAAATGCAAGAAAGAAAAAAGCTGCAAACTCATGTGTATGTACACAAACACAAGGAGCCTTACAAATAAGATGGGTGAATTAGAAGCCATAGCACAAAAAGATAACGTTGACATCATAGGCATCACGGAAACATAGAAACATAGAAAAATGACGGCAGAAAAGGGCTATAGCCCATCAAGTCTGCCCACTCTACTGACCCACCCCATTAAGTCTGAGTACTAATGACTAGTTCCTTAACTCGACCCTCGTAGGGATCCCACGAGGATGTCCCATTTATTCTTAAAGTCAAGCACGCTGGTGGCCTTGATCACCTGCACTGGAAGCTTGTTCCAGTGATCTACAACCCTTTCTGTGAAGAAATACTTCCTTATGTCACCATTAAATTTCCCTCCTCTGAGTTTGAGCGGATGCCCCCTTGTGACCGAGGGTCCTTTGAGAAAGATGTCTTCTTCCACCTCGACACGTCCCGTAATGTATTTAAATGTCTCAATCATGTCCCCCCTTTCCCTGCGTTCCTCTAAAGCAGGGGTGTCAAAGTCGATCCTCGAGGGCCGCAATCCAGTCGGGTTTTCAAGATTTCCCCAATGAATATGCATGAGATCTATGTGCATGCACTGCTTTCAATGCATATTCATTGGGGAAATTCTGAAAACCCGACTGGATTGCGGCCCTCGAGGACCGACTTCGACACCTGTGCTCTAAAGTGTAGAGCTGCAATTTGTTTAGTCTTTCTTCGTACGAGAGACTCTTGAGCCCTGAGATCATCCTACTGGCCATCCGCTGAACCGACTCAACTCTAAGCACGTCTTTACGGTAATGTGGCCTCCAGAATTGCACACAGTATTCCAGATGAGGTCTCACCATGGTTCTGTACAGTGGCATTATGACTTCAGGTTTGCAGCTAACGAAGCTTCTATTGATACATCCCATCAGTTGCCTTGCCTTGGATGAGGCCTTCTCTACTTGTTTGGCGGCCTTCATGTCTGCACTGATGATTACTCCCAAGTCTCTTTCTTCTGAAGTCCTAGCTAGTGTTTCTCCATTTAAGGTGTAAGTTTTGCATGGATTTCCGCTGCCGAGATGCATAACATTACATTTCTTAGCGTTGAAGCCCAGCTGCCATGTCGAGGACCAATTTTCCAACGTAAGCAGATCCTGCGTCATACTATCCTGCAGATTGCTTTCACTTACTATATTACATAGTTTGGCGTCATCGGCGAATATTGTTACTTTACCCTGAAGCCCTCGGGTCAAGTCCCTTATGAATATGTTAAAAAGGAATGGACCCAGGACTGAGCCCTGTGGCACTTCGCTGGTCACCTCCGATGTCTCAGAGAGGGTGCCGTTGACCACCACCCTCTGAAGTCTTCCACTCAGCCAATCATTGACCCATGCAATTAGTGTCTCACCTAACCCCATCGATTTCATCTTGCTTAATAGTCTACGGTGTGGGACGCTGTCAAAAGCTTTACTGAAATCCAAGTACACTATGTCCAGAGACTCTCCCGAGTCTAGCTTTCCTGTTACCCAATCAAAGAAGCTGATAAGATTGGATTGGCATGACCTACCCTTAGTGAATCCATGTTGACTAGAATCCCTTAGATTCCCCTCATCCAAAATCGTGTCTAATTTACATTTAAGTAGTGTTTCCATGAGTTTACACACTATTGATGTGAGACTCACTGGTCTGTAATTCGCAGCCTCCGCTCTGCAATCCTTTTTGTGCAGAGGAACGATGTTAGCTGTTTTCCAGTCCAGGGTGACTCTCCCCGTACTTAGGGAGAGATTGAAGAGCATGGTTAACGGTTCCGCCAGGACATCGCACAGCTCTCTGAGCACTCTTGGGTGCAATTTGTCTGGTCCCATGGCTTTGCTCACCTTGAGTCTTGACAGTTCGCTGTAAGCATCAGCTGGTGTGAACTCAAAATTCTGAAATGGGTCTTCCTTGCTTGGCTTTGCTTCCAGCTGTGGCCCGTGCCCAGGTGTCTCGCAGGTAAAGACTGAGCAGAAGTAATCATTCAGTAGTTTGGCTTTTTCGGAATCTGTTTCCACATAATTCCTGTCTGCTGTTCTAAGGCGTGCTATCCCGTTTGTGTTCTTTTGCCTGTCACTAATATACCTGAAGAAGGATTTGTCCCCTTTCTTAATGTTCTTTGCTAGAGTTTCTTCCACTCGAAGTTTGGCCTCCCTGATTGCTGTTTTGATCGCTGCAGACCTTGTCCTGTATTCAATGTTAGCTTCTTTCTCCCCGGTGCATTTGTATGAAAGAAATGCTCTTTTCTTTTCCTTGACTAGGTACGGGCCTCATCAGTGAACCATTGGGGTTTCTTCTTTCTTTGTTGTTTATTTACCAATTTTTATGTAGCGGATAGTTGCCTCGGGTAGTGTCATTTTCAGGGTTGACCACATAGCTTCCACATCATCTGTTACTTCTTGAACCTGCAGCGTCTGGTGGATGAAATCACCCATGCTTGCGAAGTCAGTGCCCCGGAAATTGAGTACTCTCGTTTTTGTTTGTGATCTAGGGAAGCCCTTCCTAAGGTTGAACCATACCATGTTATGGTCACTGGTTGCCAGCGTTTCTCCCACCGAGACCTCCGTGACGCTTTCCCCGTTCATAAGTACCAGGTCCAGGATGGCCTGGGCCCTAGTGGGCTTTAGTACCATTTGTTTGAGCTGTACTCCCTTCATGGACGTTAATATCCTCCTGCTACCACAAGTTGGTAGACTGAGGAAAACGTCTGGGACACTGTGCTACCGGGATACAAACTATACCGCAGAGACAGAGTGGTTCAAAAAGGTGGGGGCATTGCCATATACGTCAAAGAGGAAATTGAATCTGCTGGAGAGAACATGCCACAACTGACGGATAAGTTAGAGTCTCTATGGGTCAAAATTTCAGGAACAAATGGCCTGGAAACGAAGATTGGCATCTACTACCGACCCCCAGGGCAGTCCAAAGAAATTGATGGAGAAATGACAGACAAGATTAAACGCAACTGCAAGGGAGGCAACACAGTTATCATGGGTGACTTCAACTATCCGGGAATAGACTGGAACCTAGGCATTAGAAAATGACACGGGGAAAAAATCTGTCCCCGTCACCGCCCCGTCACCGGCCCACCATCCTCTGCACCGCCCCGTCACCGCTGTTCCCTTCACCGCCCCGTCACCGTCACCCCTTTCACCGCCCCGTCACCGCCACTGCCATCCCATTCACCGCCCCGTCACCGTCCCCGCTGCATCCATATAAGCCTTAGTACTGTAATATTTAGCTTATTCCTTTCTTATAAATCAAAGTTCCTGCTGCTGAACTAGAGAAAGAGATGTTCAGCTGGCAGGGCTTTGTTTATAAATTTTTATCAACACAACTAATATACTATTTTATCCTAAAGCAAAAAATAAATAAATAAATATAATTTTTTTTTCTACCTTTGTTGTCTGGTTTCTGCTTTCCACATCTTCTCATTGAATTCCTTCCATCTACTGTGTGTCTTCTCTCTGCGTCTTCCATTTGCTGTTACTGTGCCTCTCCCTTAACCCCCCCCCCCAATTGGTCTAGCACCCATCTTCTTCCCTCCGCTCCCGCATAGTCTGGCATCTGTCTTCTTCCCACTCTGTCTTCCACATTTCCCTTGGGGGTCTGTTCCTCTCCACCCTCCTTCAATGTCTGTTCTATTCCTTTCCACCACCACCCTTCCCTCCCTCCTTTACCATCTGTTCCTTTCTACTACCCTTCAGCTCCTCTCGTGTGGCCTATCTACCTTCCTTCCTCTTATTTTCATGGCACGTTACAATGTAATTTGTGCAAGCCACTGGAGCCTGCAAGCTCGGTCCCTGTCCCATCCCCACAAACCATCTCGCTTCTGTGCTCCTATTTTCTCCATTTCTAATATCTCCCCTATGTATCTGTCATTGCCCCCCCTGTGTCCATATACCATCCCCATGGCATGTCCCCTTTATGTCTCTGTCCCTATGCCCCATGCACATAATTTCCCCTCTTTCTGTTACCTTCCTGTGTCCAGATTTCCCCTATCTTCCTCTTCCATACCAGTGTGTCTCTTCTTTTCAACCCCATCTAGCTTTTTTCCCCCCCCTGCTTCTAGCATCTGGCTCACCTGCCAGTCCTTCCCTTTCTTTCCTGCTGTGGGTTTTTCTTTCCGACTTCAACCCCTTGGCCCAGAATCCTTTTCCCTTTCACTCCCTCCTTCCAATTTGAGCCGGGAACACTAGCGATCGCACGGTCCCCGCAGCCACTACCTGCCTGCCCAATCGATCCTAGTGTTTAGCCAGCTCTCTCCCTTCTCCTCACCTTAGTTTATAGGTTTTCTTTTTCGGCGACCTGCACGCTTTCCCAAAGAGCCGCGCACGCGCGGCTGCTCAATGTTCAATCTTCTGCTCTGCTGCAACTTCCTGTTTCCGGTTGCGTCAGAGCAGAAGATCGAAACTGAGCAGCAGCGGGTGCGCGGCTCTCTGATAGCGTGCGGGTCGCCGAAAAAGAAAATCTACAAACTAAGGTGAGGAGAAGGGAGAGAGCTGGCTAAACACTAGAATCGATTGGGCAGGCGGGTGTGAGCTGAGGGGACCGCGCGATCCTTCATGCCTCACTGCGGGGACAAGACCATTCACCGCCCCGCGGGCAGTGAATGGCCTTGTCCCCGTCGCCGCAGCGACTGCTAGTTTTCTTCCCCGTTTTCGGCGGGTGACCCGCGGCTAAAATGCGGTGGCCGCGGGTAAACCGCCACCGTGTCATTCTCTACTAGGCATCTCTTGCTGCATTAGAGAGACCAAGTTCTTGGATGCTGTAGGCGATTGCTTCCTGGAACAACTTGTCAAGGAAAATACTAGAGGAAATGCAATTCTGGACTTAATTCTAAAGGGCCTGCGAGGACCAGCACAAGATGTAGAAGTAGAAGGGACGCTGGGAAGCAGTGATCTGGACGCAGGGGAGAAACATCGGTCCAAAACGACAGCCACGGCATTGAACTTCCGAAAAGGGAATTACGAAGGGATGAGACTCATGGTAGGGAAAAAGATTAAGAAGAGGATAAGCACTGTAAAAATGCTAGAGCAAGCTTGGTCCCTTTTTAAGGACACAGTTACTGAGGCGCAAAATATATATATACCGCGTATCAACAAGGGATCCAAGAGGAAAAAGAACAAAGAATCGGCGTGGCTCACTGTAGAGGTGAAGGAAGCGATCAGAGACAAGAAAACTTCATTTAAGGAATGGCAAAGGTCAAAAACAGATGAAAACTGGAACAAGCACAAACAACATCAACGCAGGTGCCATAAGGCGGTAAAAGGGGCCAAAAGAGACTACGAGGAAAAAATAGCCAAGGAGGCGAAGAACTTCAAGCCGTTCTTTCGATATATTATGGGGAAACGACCCACAAAGGAAGTGGTGGGACCTTTGGATGACCATGGAATAAAGGGAGCACTAAAGGAGGACAAAGCAATCGCTGACAAACTGAACACATTTTTTGCATCTGTATTTACCGAAGAAAATGTACACAGCATACAGGAACCCATCAGGCTATATGCTGGAAATGAAGACGGAAAGCTGACAGGATTGACAGTCAGTCTAGAGGAGATATGTAGGCAGACTGATAGGCTTAAGAGCGATAAATCCCCAGGATCGGATGGCATCCATCTGAGGGTCATCAAGGAACTGAAAGGGACCATAGCTGAACTGCTTCAACTAATAGCCAATCTGTCGATCAAATCGGGAAAGATTCTGGAAGACTGGAAGGTAGTGAATGTTACACCGATCTTCAAGAAAGGTTTGAGGGGAGATCCGGGGAACTAGACTGGTGAGTCTAGACCTCTGTACCGGGAAATATGGTATAGAGTCACTGATAAAGGACAGCATCATTGATCACCTTGACGGAAACGGGCCGATGAGGACCAGTCAGCACGGTTTTAGCAAAGGCAGATCGTGTTTGACGAACTTGCTGCACTTCTTTGAAGGGACAGACAGAAAGACAAGGGCGATTCAGTCGACATTGTATATCTGGATTTTCAGAAGGCGTTCGACAAGGTTCCGCATGAACGACTACTTCGGAAAATTGCAAGCCATGGAATTGAGGGTGAAATACTCACGTGGATTAAAAACTGGCTGGAGCATAGGAAACAGAGAGTGGGGGTAAATGGACAATATTCGGACTGGAAGAGCTTCACCAGTGGGGTGTCGCAGGGCTCGGTGCTTGGACCTGTGCTCTTTAACATCTTTATAAATGATCTGGACATAGGTACGACGAGCGAGGTGATTAAATTTGCGGATGATACGAAGTTATTCAGAGTAGTAAAGACGCAGGGGGATTGCGAAGATCTGCAACATAACATAATCAAGCTCGAGGAATGGGCATCGACATGGCAGATGAGGTTCAACGTGGATAAGTGTAAAGTGATGCATGTTGGTAACAAAAATCTCATGCACGAATACAGGATGTCCGGGGCGGTACTTGGAGAGACCTTCCAGGAAAGGGACTTGGGAGTTCTGATCGACAAGTCAATGAAGCCGTCCACACAATGTGCGGTAGCAGCAAAAAGGGCAAACAGAATGCTAGGAATGATAAAGAAGGGGATCACGAACAGATTAGAGAAGGTTATCATGCCACTGTACCGTGCCATGGTACGCCACCTGGAGTACTGCATCCAGCACTGGTCGCCGTACCTGAAGAAGGACACAGTACTACTCGAAAGGGTCCAGAGAAGAGCGACTAAGATGGTTAAGAGGCTGGAGGAGCTGCCGTACAGCGAAAGATTAGAGAACCCGGGCCTCTTCTCTCTCAAACAGAGGAGATTGAGAAGGGACATTATCGAAACATTCAAGGTACTGAAGGGGATAGACTTAGTAGATAAGGATAGGTTGTTCACCCTCTCCAAGGTAGGGAGAACAAGTTGAAAGGGGATAGATTCCGTACAAACGTAAGGAAGTTCTTCTTCACCCAGAGAGTGGTAGAAAGCTGGAACGCCCTTCCAGAGGCTATTATAGGGGAAAACACCCTCCAAGGATTGAAGACAAAGTTAGACAAGTTTCTGTTGAACAAGAGAGTGCGCTGGTAGGGCTAGTCTCAGTTAGGGTGCTGGTCTTAGACCAGAGGGCAACTGTGTGAGCGGACTGCTGGGCATGATGGACCACTGGTCTGACTCAGCCGTGGAAATTCTTATGTTCTTATGACAATCCATTTGTAATCTGCCTTGAACCACAAGGTAATGGCAGAATAGAAATCCCTAATATAATGTAATATAAAATTGACTAAAAAATCATGAATGTATGCCTGGGTATGAGGAGCCTCACAATTACCCATCCATTCAATTGCGCTTTCAAGCCATGCCCCAGAAATCTGTTTTTTTAAGAGACAAACACACTCCAGGAATGGGCAGCGAAATGGCAAATGAGGTTCAATATGGATAAGTGCAAGGTGATGCATGTTGGTAACAGAAATAATATGCACGACTACAAGATGTCTGGTGTTATACTCAGAGAGAGCCCCCAGGAAAGAGACTTGGGAGTACAAGTCAATGAAACCATCCGCGCAAAGCGCGGCGGCGATGAAAAAGGTCAACAGAATGCTAGGAATGGTTAAGAAGGGGATCACAAACAGATCTGAGAAGGTTATCATGCCACTGTACCGAGTCATGGTACGCCCCCACCTGGAATACTGCGTCCAACATTGGTCGTTGTACATGAAAAAGGATATAGTACTACTCGAAAGGGTCCAGAGAAGAGCGAAAAAAATTGGTTAAGGGACTAGAGGAGTTGCCATACAACGAGAGGCTAGAGAAACTGGGCCTCTTCTCCCCTGAAAAGAGAAGACTGAGAGGGGATATGATCGAAACATTCAAGATATTGAAGGGAATTGACTTAGTAGAGAAAGAGATTGTTTACCCTCTCCAAGGTGAAGAGAACGAGAGGGCACTTGCTAAAGTTAAAAGGGGATAGATTCTGTACAAATGTAAGGAAGTTCTTCTTCACCCAGAGTGGTAGAAATCTGGAACGCTCTTCCAGAGGCTGTTATAGGGGAAAGCACCCTTCAGGGATTTGAGAAAAGGTTAGATAAGTTCCTGCTGGACCAGAACATACGCAGGTAAGGCTGGACTCAAACAGGGCACTGGTCTTTGATCTAAGGGCTGCCGTGTGAGCAGACTGCTTGGCACATGGACCGCTGGTCTGACCCAGCAGCGGCAATTCTTATGTTCTTATGGAATTTAAAGATGGAGAAATGATTTTTTTTAAAAAAAGAAAAAACAATTGGCAAAAGCGTTAATTTAATATTTATCTTCAAAAGCAAGCGGCTGTGAAGATGGAAAATATCAGAAAATTAATTAATTAGACAAGACCTCAGTACTGGGAAAACTGAAAAAAAAAAAAACTTTACAGTTTTTACCCAGGCCAACCCATGGATGACAAGCACCAGGTATCATATATACTCGAATATAAAACAGGATTTTGGGGCAAAAAATTGGCCCAAAAATGGGGATCCCGGTTTATATTCAGGCCAGTGACCCCCCTCCCAGAATTATTGCAGGCCGCCACCAGGCCCTATACCCTATCCTCCCTCCATGCCCTTGTACTTCCTCTGCTGATCCCTGGTGGTCCAGAAGTGCAGTGGACAGGAGGGAGCTTTCCATGCTCCTGCCCCACTGCTAACTTGGTCAGTGGTGGCTGCTGCGAAATCGGGTTTCTTCAGCCACTGAGTGGCACCGAGCAGGAGCACTCTTTGGCTTTGCTGCTCTGTACTTAGCGGCTTCCTGACTGGCTCTAATGAGAATTTGCGGGAGCTAGTCAAGAAGCCGCTCTTGGCGCTCCTGCTCAGTACCGCACAGAGGCTGAAGAGACTCGATCTCACACCAACCACCACTGACTGGGTTAGCAGCAGGGCAGAAGCATGGAAAGCTCGCTCCTGCCTGCTGCACCTCTGGACCACCAGGGATCGCAAAGGAGGTATGAGGGTAGGGAGTGGGCTGGGTGCAGAGTAGAGTTGCACGGGGACAGAAATCCCACCCGTCCCTGCCAAAGTCCCACCCGTCCCCGTGAGGAATCCCACCCGTCCCCGCGAGGAATCCCCTCATAGAAACATAGAAATAGACGGCAGATAAGGGCCACGGCCCATCCAGTCTGCCCACCTCAATGACCCTCTCCTACCTTTCTCTGTGAAGAGAACCCACATGTCGATCCCATTTTGTCTTAAAATCGGGCACGCTGCTGGCCTCAATCACCTGAAGTGGAAGGCCATTCCAGCGATCCACCACTCTCTCGGTGAAAAAGTACTTTCTGGTGTCACCATGCAGCTTACCTCCCCTGAGTTTCCATGGATGCCCTCTTGTAGCCGTGGGACCTTTGAAAAAGAAGATATCTTCTTCCACCTCGATACGGCCCGTGAGATATTTGAACGTCTCGATCATGTCTCCCCTCTCTCTGCGTTCCTCGAGAGAGTATAGCCGCAACCTATCCAGCCGTTCCTCGTACGGGAGGTCCTTGAGTCCTGAGACCATCCGGGTGGCCATTCGCTGGACCGACTCCAGTCTCAGCACATCTTTGCGGTAATGAGGCCTCCAGAATTGTACACAGTATTCCAGATGGGGTCTCACCATGGATCTATACAATGGCATAATGACTTCACGCTTATGATTGACGAAACCCCTACGTATACACCCTATAATTTGTCTAGCCTTAGATGAAGCCTGTTCCACTTGATTGGCAGTCTTCATATCTTCACTGATGATCACCCCTAAGTCCCGTTCTGCTACAGTCCTTGCTAGGATCTCGCCATTAAGGGTGTAAGTTTTGCATGGATTTTGGCTGCCAAGGTGCATGACTTTGCATTTTTTGGCATTGAAACCTAGTTGCCAGATCCTAGACCAGCGCTCCAATAGGAGTAGGTCGTGCTTCATATTGTCGGACATTGAGTTTTTGACCGTTGCACTCCTTTCTACTACATTGCATAGTTTGGCGTCATCTGCGAATAACGTTATTTTACCTCGAAGCCCTTCTGCCAAGTCTCTTATAAAGATATTGAACAGGATCGGGCCCAAGACCGAGCCCTGCGGCACTCCACTGATCACCTCCGTCATTTCAGAGGGGGTGCCATTCACCACCACCCGCTGACGCCTGCCTCCAAGCCAGTTCTCAACCCATTTTGTCAAAGTGTCACCCAATCCTATAGAACTCATTTTGCTCAACAGCCTGCGATGTGGTACGCTATCGAAAGCTTTGCTGAAGTCTAAGTACACAATGTCCAGGGGCTCCCCAACATCCAGCTTCCTCGTCACCCAGTCAAAGAAGCTGATCAGGTTGGATTGGCAGGATCTCCCCATAGTAAATCCATGTTGACGGGGATCCCGTAGATTCTCCTCGTCCAGGATCGTATCCAATTGACGTTTGATTAGAGTTTCCATCAGCTTGCTCACTATTGATGTGAGACTCACCGGTCTATAGTTTGCAGCCTCCATTCTGCAACCTTTTTTGTGGAGTGGGATGACGTTAGCCGTTTTCCAGTCCAACGGGACTATACCCGTACTAAGGGAGAGATTGAAAAGCGCGGACAGTGGTTCCGCCAAGACATCACTTAACTCCCTGAGCACCCTGGGGTGTAAGTTGTCTGGCCCCATCGCTTTGTTAACCTTGAGTTTAGACAGCTCACAGTAGACACTGCCTGGCGTAAACTCGAAGCTACTAAATGGGTCTACTGGACTATTCCTTGTCTGTAGCAGAGGGCCAGATCCCGGCTCCTCGCGGGTGAAGACCGAACAGAAGTATTCGTTTAAAAGTACAGCCTTTTCCGAGTCCGCTTCTATATAGTTCCCGTCTGGTTTCCTGAGGCGTACTATCCCGCCTGTGTTTCTGTCGCTAATATACCTGTAAAAGGATTTATCGCCCTTCTTGATGTTCTTCGCTAACGTCTCCTCGTTTCGGAATTTGGCCTCTCTAACTGCTGTTTTGACGGCTCTTGCCTTGGCCAGGTAGTCTTCTCTCGAGTCCTGATTCCCTGATTGTTTGTAATAAATGAACGCCCTTTTCTTCTCTTTTATGAGGCCCGAGATCTCCGCAGAGAACCACTGTGGCCTATTGTTCCTTCGCCGTTTACTTACTGATTTTATATATCGGTTGGTTGCCTCCTGTATGGTATCTTTCAGAGCTGACCACATTTCTTCTACGTTATCTGTTACCGCTTGGTTTTGTAGCGCTTGATGGATGAATTCCCCCATGCCCTCGAAGTTGGCGTCCTTGAAGCTTAGGACCTTGGTCAATGTGTTAGATTTGGCGAACCCCTTTTTGAGATTGAACCATACCATATTATGGTCACTGGAGGCCAACGCTTCGCCCACTGAGACCTCTGTGACACTTTCGCCATTGGTAAGTAACAGATCCAGTATTGCCTGCTCCCTTGTTGGCTCCAGTACCAGTTGTTTCAGTCTTGCTCCCTTCATAGAGTTCAATAGCCTCCTGCTGCTGCTGGATGCAGAGGAAAGTGTGTTCCAATCCACATCAGGCATATTGAAGTCACCTAACAGTACTGTATCCCCTCGCAGGTGATATTCTCTATGTCTCCAATCAATTCCATATCCAGGTCCTCCTGTTGTCTTGGGGACTGTATATTACGCCTAGATACAGGCATTTGTCTTTCCCCCTGGCCAAATTTACCCAAAGGGATTCCCCTGTGTACCTGACATCTGCAATTCTGGTGACTTTAATGTCATCTTTAGTATATAGTGCTACACCTCCTCCCCCTCCATCCCTGCCCGTCCCCGTAAGGAATCCCCTCCATCCCCGCCCGTCCCTATAAACTTCAGAAATAGTTATTTCATTTAATTATGCTACTGAATTAAAGGCTCTGGTAGAAACCCATTTACAAATAAGCAAAAAGACTTTATTAATTTGGAAATATTAATTGGGAAGAATACATACTTTGTAAACGGGTTTCTACCAGAGCCTCTAATGTTTATAAATTTTTATCAACACAACTAATATACTACTTTATCCTGAAGCAAAAAAAAAAACAAAACAAAAAAAAACCGAAATAAATTATTTTCCTACCTTTGTTGCCTGGTTTCTGCTTTCCTCATGTTCTCATTCAATTCCTTCCATCCACTGTCTCTCTTCCCTCTGCGTCTTTCATTTGCTCTGTTACTGTGCCTCCCCCTTTTCTCCTCCCTTCCAAATTGGTCTGGCACACATCTTCTTCCCTCCGCTCCCCCCATAGACTCGCATCTGTCTTCTTCCCTGCCAGCGTCTTCTCCCCACTCTCTCTTCCCCATTTCCTTTCAGCGTCCTTCTCCCCCCATCTTCCCCATGTCCTGTCAATGTCCTCCTCCCCCCTCTGTCTTCCACATGTGCTTTCAGTGTCCTTCTCCCCCCTCTGTCTTCCCCATGTCCTTTCAGCGTCCTTCTCCCACCACCCCTCCCCACCCCCGTCTTCCCCATGGCCTTTCAGCATCCTTCTCCACCCCTTTGTCTTCCCCAGTGCTTTCAGCGTCCTTCTCCCCCCTCAGTTTTACCCATTTACCTTAAGCATCTTTTCTTCTCCACTCCACCTTTCCTCCCTCCCTACCCCTTACATTTGTGGCACTTCCCCACCCAACCGACAACAGAACAGGCCCGGTCAGACAAACCTCCCTGCCCTGTAGCCGCGGATCTAAATTACCTTCTTACAGCTGCTGTAAGAAGGTAATTTAGATTCGCGGCTACAGGGCAGGGAGGTTTGTCGGACCGGGGCTGTTGTCGATCAGGGAAGCACCACAAAAGTAAGGGGACCTGGCCGGCTGTGCTGCACCTGGGGCGGACCGCCCCCCTCCCTTGGTACTCCACTCGAGCCGCGAGGTTACTCTCCTTCTCCTTTCCTGCCCTGCCTGCAGCACAGAGCCGAACGGAAGTCTTCCCGATGTCAGCACTGACATCGAAGGGAGGGAGGGCTTTGTTTAAGCCCTCCCTCCCCTCCGACGTCAGCGCAGACGTCGGGAAGACTTCCGTTCAGCTCTGTGCTGCAAGCAGAGCAGGTAGGGAAAATAAGAGCCACGCGACTGAGTACATCCAGCCCCGCAGGAACCCCACAACCCTTGGAGGCGTCCCCACGGGATCCCCGCGACCCTAGGGGGCCTCCCCATGGGATCCCCGTGACCCGAAGGGAGAACCCGCGGGATGCCCGCGGGATTCCCGTCGTCCCCGTTCCCGTGCAGCTCTCTAGTGCAGAGTCCGACAGGGGAGGGAGGCAGGCTGGGTGCAGAGCCTAACAGAGAGGGAGGGGGGCTGGGTGCAAAGCCTGACAGGGGAGTAAGGGGGCTGGGGGCAGTGCCTGGGAGGGAAGGAAGGGGGCTGGGTGCAGTGTCTGGCAGGGAGGGGCACTTGAATATTATGCCGCCCAACTTATATTTGAGTCAACCATGTTTCCTCCTTTGGGGGGGGGGGAAATGTGGATCTCGACTTATATTCGGATCGACTTATATTCAAGTATATACGGTAAATACATAAATGCAAAAAGCAGAAAACATTTGAAAAGTTTAGATTCTAGCTAAACTAAACTAAACCTTGGGTTTATATAACATAGAAACAGACGGCAGATAAGGGCCACGGCCCATCTAGTCTGCCCACCCTAATGACCCTCCCCTACCTTTGCCTTGTGAATAGATCCCTTGTGCCGATCCCATTTGGCCTTAAAATCAGGCACGCTGCTGGCCTCAATCACCTGCTGTGGAAGACTATTCCAGCGATCAACCACGCTTTCAGTGAAAAAGAATTTCCTGGTGTCACCTCGTAGTTTCCCGCCCCTGATTTTCCACGGATGCCCTCTTGTTGCCGTGGGTCCCTTGAAAAAGAAGATATCTTCCTCCGCTTCGATGCGGCCCGTGAGATACTTGAACGTCTCGATCATGTCCCCCCTCTCTCTGCGCTCCTCGAGCGAGCATAGCTGTAATTTGTCTAACCGTTCTTCGTACGGGAGATCCTTAAGTCCCGAGACCATCCGGGTGGCCATTCTCTGAACCGACTCCAGTCTCAGCACATCCTTGCGATAATGCGGCCTCCAGAATTGCATACAGTATTCCAGGTGGGGCCTCACCATGGATCTATACAAAGGCACCTTTTCCACAGCGTGGAGCTCGGCATGGTTTACAAGAGTTGGGATAGAACGGAACTCCAATGGAATTATAGAAGTAAGTATAAAGAGAGGTAAGAGGACTTAGTGTACCAGAGAGGGAAAGAAAAGTTACATTTTAGAAAATAGCCAAGTTTTCAGATGCTTACAGAATAGTTGAAGGGAGCTCAAGTTGCGAAGTGGGGAGGTAAGGTTATTCCAGAGCTCAGTGATTCTGAAGTGGAGGGAAGACCCTAGTTTATCAACATGGGATATGCCTTTTAAAGAGGGGAAGGATAATTTTAGTTTCTGGGCGGATCTTATGGAATTTGGATTTGAGGAGTTCCAGGATAATGGAATAAAAGGAGGAAGGATGCCGTGGAGGATCTTGAAGGTTAGGCAGGCACATTTAAAGTGGACCCTGGAGATTACAGGGAGCCAGTGGAGCTTGGACAAGAGTGGTGAGACATGGTTAAATTTACTTTTTGAGAAGATAAGCTTAGCTGCGGTATTCTGGATTAGTTGGAGTCTATGGAGGTTTTTCTTTGTTAGCATTAAGTAGATAGAGTTGCAATAGTCCAATCTGGAAAGGATGGTGGCTTGTACGAGGACGGCAAAGTGTTTTTGATGGAAGCAGGACCTCATTTTCCTCAGCATGTGAAGGCTAAAAAAGCATTTTTTTATCAAGGAATTGAGGTGGTCATTGAAGGATAGTGAGGAATCAATGGTGATGCCCAGAACTTTGCTTGAGAACTCCAACTGTAGTGAGGAGCCCGAGGACAATGGGATGGAGGTGGGAAGTTGGTCTAATTTAGGGCCGAGCCAAAGTAGTTTTGTTTTGGACTCATTCAGTTTCATTTGTACAGTGAGGGCCCAAGATTGGAAATTCGTTATGCATGAGGAGATGTTCGCTGTGAGATTAGTGAGGTTCGAGTCGGTCTCGAGGAGGACCAGGATGTCATCGGCATAAGTGTAAAGTATTTCTAGGGGGGATAGGTGGAGGAGTTTCAGGGAGGACATATAAATGTTGAAAAGAATAGGAGATAGGGGGGAACCTTGCGGGACTCCACATGTCGGTTTCCATGGGGAGGATGAGGTGCCATTCTTGGTAACAGTGTAAGAACGGGAACGTAAGAAATTCGAGAACCAGTTAAGGACTGTAGAGCTAATGCCTATCTCGGAGAGTTGGAAGACTAGAATATCATGATGGACGTCGAAAGCTGCAGAAAGGTCTAATTGAAGGAGAACAGCGAATTTATTATGAGAATGAAGTTGTTGAACCTTAGAGATTAGCGAGGCCAAAAGGGATTCAGTGCTGAAGTTGGGTCTAAAGCCATATTGATAGGGTAGGAGAAAAGAGAATCTTTCAAGGTAGGATGAGAGTTGGGAGGATACGACAGACTCTAGCAATTTGGTTGGGAGAGGAATATTTGCTATTGGGCGATAGTTGGATGGTGTGGAGGGATCCAGGTCAGCTTTTTTCAATAGGGGGGTCAATGCAATATGTCCCATTTCTGGGGAGAAAAGGCCTGATAATAGGGCAGAGTTTATAAGTTAGAGATGAGATGAGGTAAGAGATGAGATGGCCTGTGCAGGAATTTTCTCAAACAGATAGGATGGGAATGGGTCCAAGGTACAATTGCAAGATTTAAATTTCTGGCAGAGTTTAAGGACCTGCGATTCGGATACTTGCTCAAAGGCAGTCCAGGATCTATTGACTGGGATAGGGTTAGAGACATTTGGGGTAGGGTTGGGAATGGTGGACACCAGAGAGTTGTAGGAGACTGCAGGCGGGAAGGAGCTTCTTAAGGTGGTGACCCTTCCGTTGAAGAAGTTTGCTAGGACATCAGCTGATAGAGAGGAGGGGAGCATGGAGGAGTCGTTTTTAGAAGTTAAGGAGCGCCATATATTGAACAGCACACTATTCTGGTTGTTTGATCTGGAGATCTTGTCACCTTAGAAATTCTTCCTTGCTTTTTTGAGTATAGTATTGTAGAGCTTAATATTGACCCTCCAGGTCTGTTTATCTATAGGGGATTTAGATTTTTTCCAGATGCGTTCCAGAGATCGACATTTCTGTTTCAGTTCTCTGTGATATGGAAGGTACCAGGGGGCCTTACGGGAGTATGAGATGGTTTTAGTGGAAAGTGGGGCGAGGGAGTGGTAGGTGGACTCTGAGAGGGTAATCCAGTTGTGCCAGTTGGTAGCTGAATCTACAGGCTTAGGCATGGAGGAGAATAGGTTAAGAAATTTGGTCCAGAACTGATCGCTTGAAATTTTTTTGCGGAAAGTAATGAGATTAGAGGTATGGGGTGAAGTCCCAAGGTGCGACAAGAAAATGGGGAGACAGAAAGCTCCTAAGAAGTGGTCGGACCAGGGGACGTGATCCCAGCGGGTGTCGTCGGTTGAAGTTTTGTAAGCAGTAAGATCGAGGAAACTGACGAAGTCTAGTGTGTGCCCTTTTTCATGGGTTGGAGAGGATGCAGGGGGGGGGGAAGCCTAGAGAGGTGAGGAAGTTATTAAATTCGGAGGCATCTTTGCTGGTGGTGTCGTCAAGGTGGAGATTGATATCCCCAATGATCAGTAGTCTTTGAAACTTAAGTAATGCGTTTGTTATGGTGTCGAAGACAAGTTCGGAGGAGTTGCTCCAAGGGGTGGGTGGGCGATATAGTAATAAGATACCCAGTGGGTGTAGATGGAGTTCATCATTGACTGAGGCTAGCATATATTCTAGTGAGGAGTGGCTTTTCAAGGAGCTGGACATCAAAGAAAAATTTATAGAGGAGAGCCAGACCGCCTCCTTTTCGGTTTAATCTAGGTGAGAAGAGGCCTTGGTAGCTATGGGGGTATAGTTCGTTTTGTGTAAATAGATCTTCTTCGGTGATTCAGGACTCCGTGATGCAGAGGAATCCAGGGTCAAAATCTACGAGAAGGTCCTTCAAAATTTGAATCTTGTTGCATGCGGATCTGGCGTTGCAGTAAAGTGTCGGGACTGGGGTGAGTCAGAGGCGTGGTTGGGAAGATTGGCGGGGGGCACAGGCTTTAAAGAGGCATGGTTGACTATGCAGGGTTTTTTTTTTAAGGGGTGACTTAGTGTGGGGATTTTGAGACCAGGGCAGATATTACTGACATTTGAGGAGTCCAATAGAATGGGGGAGGGAGGTTTCAAGCAGAGGGTGGTCTTGAGAGATGAGCAGAGGAGAAGGAGCCAGAGGGGAGGCTTCATGGTGAGACTTGGGGAGCCTTTGGGGCTGGGAGGCAGGACTTGGTTGGATCGCATGTAAGTAATGTGCTAAACAGAGGAGAGGCTTAGCGTCAGTTTAGGGAGAGGTCTAGGTACTTGTTTAATGTCTGAGATATGGATTGAACAGGAGGACAGCACGGTATCTAGTAGAGGCTAATAAAACAAGAGCAGGGTGTGAAATGGGTGTCAGGTTTTTTTTGTTTTTTTAACATTAATCAGAGGTAGAGGCTAATAAAACAAGAGCAGGTTGTGAATTGGGTGTCGGGTTTTTTGTTTTGTTTTTTTTTAAACGTTAATCAGAAGTAGAGCTAAGCGATTAGAAGACTCGTATTTATCTAGTTGGTTTTTGAGGGCCTTTGCTCCATATATGAGAATCGGAAACATAACTTTTTCAAAGATGGGAAAAATCTGGCATATTGTCAACCAGATATCTGACCAGTATACTTGCAGTTGAAGGCAGTAAAAGACCATGTGATCCAGTGTGCCAACACTTTGTAAACAGGACCAACACTTGTTCGACGTGGAAGGGTCTAATTTGGAAAATTTGTGTGGCGTCCAGTAAGCCCTGTGGTATAGAAAAAGGACTGTTTGCAAGACGGCTGAGGATTTCAAAGCCTTGAAAGAGGACAACCAGATCTCTTCCCATCCACTTGGATCAATGTCTCAAATATACTCCAACAAAAATGAAATATCTGGGAGTTTACTTTGGTACCTCGCTTGCTGAAACTAAAGAAAGCACAGTTACTTACTGTAGGGATATTTCTGTATTCACACCTGAAGGTTAGGCCTCTATGATGTCATCAAGCCTGAACCATTGTTTCAAGAATCTCTCTCTGCAAGCAACTTTCCAGCATGAATTTTGCAAGAAGTAAGAAGAATGATGCATTATGGGGATGTACCCGAATGTTGCTTTTCAAGGGCATTCATCTGTGCTTTAATAATGGGACAGTGTGAATCTTGAAGAAATTATTCTGTTCTTATCTGTCTAACGGCCCTGGGTCTTCCAGCATATATGATACTTTATACAGAAAGGCTATTCATCAAGTTCTGTTTCTGGATTGGTCCGAGGAAGTCATCTGATGAGATTCAAGAAAAGAAAGGTGCTAATTAATTAATAATTAGTTGGTCTGTGATAAGGTCCGGGGAAGCTCAGATCTGCTCACAGATGTTCTAATTGTAAACTTTTTCTTTCAATAATTAGACCTGTAAGTTACCTCGTGTGATTCTCTGCCTAAGAGATAGAAATTCGGACATTTAAAAACTGTTCTGAACTTAGCACAGATAAACGGAACTTATTGCTGATGATTTATAGCCTCATCAAGGATTTTCAACACGTGTAACTTTTACAACGGTATTCCTGACGTCTTCCAGCTGACACGAAGTTTTCTCTTCCACCTAATTGTGCCGGAGAGGCTAATTAAGGGTGAGCATACGGAAATTACTTTTATTAGCTTGGGAATTAGATAGGAATCAATTGATAAAGGTAAAGGGTTGAAAAGTTACCTGGGTGATAATATAATCATTTGTTAATCAGGGATTATTATTATAAGGAATAGTGTGTGTGTTTAACAAGAAGTTTTACTTAATTGTCTAACCATTAGATTGTGATAATCATGTACTGAGTTTCATTTGTGTAATTAGATATTTTGAACAATCTTTAGATTCTGCAGCTGGCTTGTGAATTATATTTTTCTATTTTCATAATAAAGATATTTCTCATTAGCCTGGGTTTGTGTCGTATAATTAGACCATGATATTTGGACTTGAATAAGAGGTTATGGTTTTCTCTAGACCACTTAACAGAGACGTAACGTGTTTATAATACTGCTAAGTGAACCATAAATCCTTCTACATTACCGTAACAGGTGTTATCCAGGGACAGCAGGCATATATTCTCACATGTGGGTGACGTCATCTACGGAGCCCCGATGCGGACAGCTTTTCAAGCAAACTTGATTGAAGATTTAAGTTTGCTCTGCTGCTCCACGCATGCGTGCCTTCCTGCTCCACTAGAGGGCGCATCCCCTCCTCGTGGTCTCCAGTTCACGTAACCAGCAAAGAAGCCAACCTCGGGGAGGTGGGCGGGTTGTGAGAATATATGCCTGCTGTCCCTGGATAACACCTGTTACGGTAAGTAACTGTGCTTTATCCCAGAACAAGCAGGCATGATATTCTCACATGTGGGTGACCTCCAAGCTAACTGAAGAGGGATGGAGGGAAGTTGGCAATTTAGGAAAACAGATTACGCAATACTGATTGGCCAAAACGGCCATCGCTCCTGGACAATGTATCCAGACAGTAGTGGGAGGTGAAAGTATGAACCGAAGACCAAGTGGCAGCTTTGCAGATTTCCTCAATGGGCGTGGACCGGAGGAAGGCTACAGAAGCTGCCATCGCTCGGACCCTATGTCCCGTTACTCGAACATGAAGCGCGAGACCAGCCTGAGCGTAGCAAAAAGAAATACAAGCAGCCAACCAGTTGGACAGGGTGCGCTTGGAAACTGGGCGACCCAAGCGATTGGGGTCGAAGGACAAATAAAATTGTGGAACTGACCGATGGGACTGAGTGCGTTGAAGGTAAAAGGCCAATGCTCTCTTACAGTCAAGAGTGTGGAGCGCCACCTCTCCGGGATGAGAGTGGGGCTTGGGAAAAAATACGGGCAAAACAATGGACTGATTGAGATGGAAATCAGACACCACTTTAGGTAAGAATTTAGGATGAGTGTGGAGGACCACCTTGGAATACAGTGAAAGGCGGGTCCGCCACCAGAGCCTGCAGCTCGCTAACCCGCTGAGCGGAAGTGAGTGCAAGCAGGAAAATCACCTTCCAAGTGAGAAACTTAAGATGACATTTGTCCAGAGGCTCAAACGGAGGTTTCATGAGTTGAGCCAGAACCACATTGAGATCCCAAACCACCGGGGGAGGTTTGAGAGGAGGATGAACATTCAAAAGACCCTTCATGAAACGAGAAACTAAGGGGTGGAGTGAAAGAGCCTTCCCTTCCAGGAGCTGATGAAAGGCAGCAATCGCACTAAGATGTACTCAAATGGAGTTGGTCTTCAGGCCAGAGTGAGATAAATGAAGCAAATACTCCAGAACCAAAGACACAGGGACCGACACCGGGTCCTGGCGGTGAGAGGAACACCAGGACGAGAATCTAGTCCACTTCTGGGAATAGCAGATTCTAGTCGAGGCCTTTCGCGAAGCCTCCAATATCTCCCTGACTGATTGAGACACCGGAAGAGAAGTCAGGGGGAAAGAAACCAAGCAGTCAGATGAAGAGACTGAAGATTGGAATGCAACAGCGAATCCTGACTCTGAGATAGCTGAGAGGGAAACAGAGGCAGAAGCAGAGGATCCCTGACACTGAGTTGAAGTAGAAGGGAAAACCAAGGCTGGCGCGGCCACCGAGGGGCAATCAAGATCAGAATGGCTCGCACCAATTTGAGGTGGACCAGCGTCCACAGAATCAGAGGAAAAGGCGGAAACGCGTACAGAAACCTTCCCTCCCAATCCAGGAGGAAGGCGTCGGCCTCGAGACGGTCCGGGGAGTACATCCGGGAACAGAAGTGAGGCAGTTTGTGGTTGAGGGGGGAAGCGAACAGATCTATCTGAGGGGTTCCCCACCTGTCGAACACCTGTCGCAAGGCCTGAGAATGCAGAGACCACTCGTGCGGCTGGAGGAGGCGGCTGAGTCTGTCCGCCAGGCAATTCCGCTCTCCTTGTATGTACACCGCTCAAAGGAAGATGTTGTTGGAAACTGCCCACTTCCAGAGGTGCAGAGCTTCCTGACAGAGGGAACAGGACCCCGTCCTGCCTTGCTTGTTTACATAGTACATTGCCACCTGGTTGTCGGTAAGGACGAGAATCACTCGGTCGTGGAGAAGATGTTGGAAGGCCACAGCGGCGAGATAGATGGCCCGAAGTTCCAGCACGTTGATGTGACAGCGACGGTCCTCTGCTGACCACATCCTCTGAGTGCGTAGGCCATCCAGATGAGCCCCCCAAGCGTACTCCGACGAGTCCGTGGTGAGTACCTTGCTGTGTGGAGGGGCGAGAAAGAGCAAACCTTTGGAAAGATTTGAAGAGTCGGCCCACCAGCGGAGCGATTGTTGCAAGGAAGGAGTCACTTGCACGGGACGGTTGATCGGGTTCCAGTCCTGACGCCATTGAGAGGCCAGAGTCCATTGAGGGATCCGCAGATGGAGACGGGCGAAGGGTATGACGTGGACGGTAGAGGCCATGTGACCCAGAAACGTCATCATCTGCCGTGCTGAGACCGAGGTCAGCTGCGAAATCCGTCGACTCAGACTTACTAACCCCTCCAAACGCGGAAGGGGAAGGAAGGAACGGAGGCGAGTCGTGTCCAGCATGGCCCCGATGAACTGTAAGGACTGAGAGGGGTGCAGCTGGGATTTTGGAAAGTTTACCTCGAACCCCATACCCTGAAGGTAAATAATAGTCTGTTGGGTCGCTGAGATAACCCCCTCCCTGGACGGGGCTTTGATCAGCCAGTCGTCCAGGTAGGGGAATACCTGGAAGCCCTGAGAGCGCAAGGCAGCTGCGACCACCACGAGGCACTTCGTGAAGACTCGAGGTGACGATGCCAGGCCAAAGGGGAGGACTCGGTATTGTAAATGAAGGTCTCCCACTTGAAAACGCAGGAATCTGCGGTGAGCGGGATGCACTGGAACATGTGTGTAGGCCTCCTTCAGATCGAGGGAGCAGAGCCAATCGCCCTCGTCGATCAGAGGGTAGAGAATCGGGAGGGAAAGCATTCTAAACTTTTCCCACACCAGAAATTTGTTCAGGTGTCTCAAGTCTAGAATTGGGCGAAGGTCTCCCGTCTTCTTCGGTACCAGGAAGTAACGGGAGTAGAAACCTTGCCCCCGTTGGTCGGGGGGAACCATCTCCACAGCCCGCAGGCGAAGCAGGTCTCGAGCTTCTGAGAGAAGGAGGGGTAACTGGGCCCGATTGGGAGGGCACATACTTGGAGGGCTATCTGGAGGAATCTCCCGAAAGTTGAGAGAGTATCCTGATGAGATCACGCCAAGGACCCATGCGTCCAACGTGATTTGCTCCCAGCGAGGGTAAAAGGCTCTGAGGCGACCCCCGATGGGGAGGAGGCCTGGAACTGTGGCGGAGGGGGCCAGCCCCCATCCGCGTATCCCGTTAAAAGGACGGGGGCGGTTTAGCAGCCGCAGGTGGCTGGGACTTGGGCAGAGCCCGGTGGTGAGCTTGCAGACGCCGGGGCGGAGGCTGCGAGAAAGCAGGAGTAGATTTTTGTGGGTAGCGGCGCGGAGGGGCCCTGAACGGTCTGGACGCGGGCGGCTTAGGCTTAGGCCGGACCAGGGATGCAAACGAGCGCTTGTGCTCAGAGAGGCGTTTCGTAGCCGCTTCAATGGTATCATCAAAAAGTTCTTTGCCCACACAGGTGAGGTTAGCCAATCGGTCCTGTAAGTTGGGGTCCTTGTCGACCAGGCGCAACCAAGCCAGGCGACACATGGCGATAGCAAAGGCCGCCACCCTGGAGGAATGTTCGAAGCCGTCATAGGCCGCATGGAATAAATGGAGGCGTAAGTTGGAGAAATCCTCCAGAAGCAGGCCAAACGCTCCTTGACGGGAGGCCGGTAAGTCAGTCGCAAAGGCTCCCAACAGTCCAATGAGGTGTTTCAGGTAGGACGTGAAGGTGAAGGTGTAATTTTGCACCCTAGAGGCCATCATAGAGTTCTGGTACAGTCTCCTGCCGAACTTGTCAAGGGTCCGACCCTCTCGACCTGGGGGGACCGCAGCTGAGACTCGGGAGGGGTGAGCCTTTTTTAAGGAAGATTCCACCAACAGCGATTGGTGCGAGAGCTGTGGGTGCTCAAACCCCGGGCAGGGCACTGTACGGTATTTGGACTCCATTTTGGAGGGGACAGCCGTCACCATATAGGGGATCTCCAGATTCCTGATGAAAGCCTGCCGGAGTACCGGGTTGACCGGTAGGCGAAGGGACTCTCTGGGCGGCGACGGCATATCCAGCTCCGCAAGGTACTCCTTAGAATACCTTGAGTCGGACTGAAGGTCTAAGTCAAGAGCGTGGCCCATGTCCTGGACAAAGCGAGTGAAGGAGGGGCGGGACGTTCCCGGAGCCCCGTGTGGGGACGGTGAACGAGACCTCCGTCGGGCGGAAAAGGACGGGGAGGTTTCCCTCGAATATCGAGGTTCAAGCTCCGACCCGCGCTCCGAGACTGGGGAGACACTGCGAAAGTGTTCCGGGGTCGAGGACCTGCGTCGTCTCGAGGAGCCTCTCGGAGACGCCGCCGGGGTACGAGGTACCGACCGATGTCGAGTCGGAGACCTGGACCCCGACCCCCTTGGCGAAAGCCTGGAACCTCGGTTCGGAGCCCCGGACCGAGGGGGAGTCAGAAGAATCCGAGGGTTGGAGAGTGATAACTCCGCCACTTTCAGCGGTCCTGCACGAGGCGTTGGGGAGCGGCCCCGTAGAGTAGGGGAACTCTGGGCCTTCTTAGAAGTCCGGCGGTTCGAGGGCTCGATTAGTTTAGAGCGACGCTTCATCCTGCGGCGGTCCGTGGGGGGAGCGTCTCGAGCGCCTAGGCGAGGAATCCGAGGATGAGATGCGGCGAGGCTGGCGCACCTTGCCCCAGGGGGGCTCGACGCGAGGCTCAGGCTGGTCCAGCACACGCGAGGTCGAGGTCGGGGCCAGTTGGAGGTGGGCCAGTGCAGCGGACAGCTCCGACAAGATCATCGCTCAGAGCATGTCCTGAAAAACGGGTACGGACAGCATCGAAGGCATGTCCAGAGCCGCAGTGCACTCCACTGAGGGCGACCTCGATTTTGAGTATTCCCGGGTGGTGGAAGCTTGCCCCGAGGACTTGGAGGACTTCGCCGGGGCCGAAGGCATGGAACTTCCACCATGCGCCGCCGGTGTCCTCGAGGCTGGCTTCTTCGCTGGCGCGGAACCTGAGGAAGGAAGAGGGGACTTACCCGGAGCCGAGGACTTCAGCGTGCCCGAGGACTTCAGGGTCGAGTCTCGAGGTGGTGCCGAGGTATTCGGGGCCGAGGTCAAGGCCGGGGCCGAGGCCGAGGTGGATGGCTGGTCGGCGGTGAAAAGATCCGCCATGCGGGCTTTCCTTCGACGGAGGGCCCAATTCTGGAAAGTAGCGCACTGGGGGCAAGAATCGGTTGGATGGTTGGCCCCCAGGCAGATGATGCACCGGCGATGCGGGTCTGTGATGGAGAGAAGCCGCTCGCACCGGGTGCACTTTTTGAAACCGGTCAAAGGCCGGGACATAGAAAACGAAACCGGCCGCGGCCCATGTAGCCACGTAGCCAAGTTTGCTTGAAAAGCTGTCCGCATCGGGGCTCCGTAGATGACGTCACCCACATGTGAGAATATCTTGCCTGCTTGTCCTGGGATAATATAATGTTTCATATATATCACAAATCATCTCTTCGACTACCACTAGATGGACCCCTCTAAAACTGTCCTGGTGAGGTTGTTTAGACTCCATAAAGATGGTCCTTGTACCGAAAGTTACTTACATATTATCTATGATCCTGTTTTTATTCCAGATATCAGTGTATATAAAATTTGAATCTGCCATGGTCCAATTCTTATGGAACTACAAAACACCTCGAATAGCTGTAAAAAAAAGCTGAAACGTACCAAAGAAAATGGTGGGGTTAATTTTCCTAGTCTCTACGAATATCATCTGGCCTTCCTTTGCAGACAAGTGTCCCAATGGCTTGTGGACACAGATATTGTACAAGCGCCTGCTTGGCTAAAATTGGAACATAATCTCTTTGATAAGGATTATCTGAAATATGTTTCATTCACTCCTGCTGACACCTACACCAGAAATAATAACATTCTAGCCTCTACTAAGATTGCCCTTCACGAAATGGATGACCTTGCTCCTTTACGATGGAATGCCACTATATATTCCTCTTTCTGGCGAAACCCTCATTTGAAGATACAGGGACAATACATTGAATGGAAATCCTGGCGGAGGAAGGGTGTATGGTCAATTGGACAATTGATGACAGACCATTCAATCACAGACTTTTCCACATTGGCTGCTTCTCATGGCTTGGAACCAACTCAACATTATAATTGGCTACAATTACATCACTGTATTTCAACCTACCTTAGACAGACTAAGCTGTCCTCTGACCCACCCACTATACTGAAGTGGTCAACTTTGATTAATTCTCAACCGGGTCAAGCCTCAGCTTGGTATAAGTTGTTACATAAGAAGAAATTTACACCGACCACTGCACTTTATGCAGTATGGGCCCATGATACTGCAAAAGACAGTACTCTTTTTTGATAGAAAGAAATTAAAATTGCATATAGCAAATCCACAAACTGATCTATAGATGAATATCTTGCAGTTATGTTGCAGTTATAAAAATAAATGAAGCAAATTGTGGTGGACACATGGAACACCCTTCCGGAGGCCGTGATAGGAAATAGCACAGTACAGGGTTTCAAGGAAGACCTGGATAGGTTCCTGGAAGACAAAGGGATTGAGGGGTACAGATAAGAGCAGTGGAAGGTTTAGAGATAACTGTAGAGGTAGGCAATAAAATTAGTCAGGGACCGCTGACCAGGCAATATGCCTGATGGGCCGCCGCGTGAGCGGACCGCTGGGCTGGATGGACCTCTGGTCTGCCCCGGCGGAGGCGACTACTTATGTACTTATGTACTTAATTGAACAATGAAAAGAAGTGACAGCATTACTTGGGGATTCAGATAAGTTTTCGAAAACCTTTTCATTGTTCAATTGATTCATTTATTTTTTATAACTGCAACATAACTGCAAAAGATTCATCTATAGAGCAGTTTGTGGATTTGCTATATGCAATTTTAAATTTCTTTCTATCAAAAAAAGAGCACTGTGAGCAAAATTATATTAAAAAAACTCTTAAAAAAAGAAATTAAAAAAATGTTATGTTCAATATTATATTTTCTTAATTGCACTTTCTTTACAAGATGATATGCTTGTTAAATAATGTAAAAATTTCTAAAATTAAAAAAAAAAAAAAAAAAAAGAAATTAAAAAAGAAAGAAAACATCCTTTAGCAAGACTTAATGATGTACGGGGTGCACTCATTTAGATATTCACCTGGTGCTTGTCATTCATAAGTCATCGGACCAGGTAAAAAACTGTAAAGCTTTTCGGTTTTCCCAGTACTAAGGGTCTTGTCTAATTAATTAATTAATTTTCTGATATTTTCCATCTTTACAGCTGCTTGTTTTTGAAGACAGAAATTAAATTAACGCTTTTGTCAATTGTTTTTTCTTTTGATATATTTTTTGACAAATGTTAGGTTTTTTTGTTATTTTGGCCTCATATTTGGAGAATTGGTAAAGCAGGCCTCAAACAATTATGTTTGAATTTAGAAGCCAACCTAAAAATTTAGGAGCCAACAAAATTGAAAAGTAGGGTGGAGGAAGGGGAAAGGTCTACCACAGTTCTGTTAGGGCCCTGTTTGCTAAGGCTGTTTTCCCTTTTTATGTCTAAGGCACATGTGTCAAACACAATCCAGTCAGGTACTACCACCCCCAAACAATCCTTTACCCCTCAACCATCTCTCACCACCTAGGAAGTCAAAAGCCCCTATCCCCTTAGTTTCTACCACTTCCCTATCAACCATCTACCAGCTAAATCCTTCCCAAGGTAGTGAATGTTTGTGAGTAACCAAACCTCCTCTAAGAACATAAGAACATGAGAATTGCCGCTGCTGGGTCAGACCAGTGGTCCATCGTGACCAGCAGTCCGCTTACGCGGCGGCCCTTAGGTCAAAGACTAGTGCCCTGAGTCTAGCCTTATCTGCGTACGTTCTGATTCAGCAGGAACTTGTCTAACTTTGTCTTGAATCCCTGGAGGGTATTTTCCCCTATAACAGCCTCCGAAGGAGCATTCCAGTTTTCTACCACTCTCTGGGTGAAGATGAACTTCCTTACGTTTGTACGGAATCTATCCTCTTGAACAACCTGTCTTTATCTACTAAGTCTATTCCCTTCATTATCTTGAATGTTTCGATCATGTCACCTCTCAGTCTCCTCTTTTCAAGGGAGAAGAGGCCCAGTTTCTCTAATCTCTCACTATATGGCAAATCCTTAAGTCCCTTAATCATTTTAGTCGCTCTTCTCTGGACCCTCTCGAGTAGTACCATGTCCTTCATGTACGGCGACCAGTGCTAGATACAGTATTCCAGGTGGGGGGCGTATCATGGCCCGATACAGCAGCATGGTAACCTTCTCCAATCTGTTCGTAATCCCCTTCTTAATCATTCCTAGCATTCTGTTCGCCCTTTTCACCTCCGCCGCACATTGCGCAGAAGGCTTCATTGACCTGTCGACCAGTACTCCCAAGTCTCTTTCCTGAGGGGACTCTCCAAGTACAGCACCGGACATCCTGTATTCGTGTTGTAATAAACCCAAGTCAGTTTTGGATTTTGCCCATAACAAACCCAAATCCATCTCAGGTTTTGCCCCAAGGTATCAGGAGAAAACACTGAGCCTAGGTGTAGGAGAGCTGACCAGGTGGCCGGCCAATTAATAGATCTAGCTGACTACTGCTCAGACAATGAAGTGAAGTCAGAAGAGGCAGGGCAGGAAAAGGTTAGGCAGGAAAGCTGTGCCCAGTGCAAACCTGTCCCTACCACTGTAAGAAGTTTGATACCTTTTGAGCAACCTGTGCCTAGGAGAATTAGGACTAGAAAGAAGCCTGCCTGTAATAATAGGGAGCAGGCTGGTGTGTGGAAAGCCCTTCCCCCACCTATTCAGAGGGGGAGTGGCTCTACACAAGATAAAACGTGGCTCCTCAGAACAGGAAGGGGAGGGAGGCAAATAGGAGAGAGGAAACCTGGGGAGAGTCAGTCACTCTCTCTCCACCCAGAGGAGTCGGATAATACAGACTGGCATATGGTAGAGGCAGAGGAGTTGTCTCCTACCTGGAATCCTTGGGAGTAGCCGGAGGAGGAAGCCATAGAGGTGCAGGAAAGCCAATAGCCATGGAAACACAGTGAGCATAAGAGTTGGGTTTTGCTGCTTATATCTCTGTGCTGCCAGCTAAACTGTAGTCCTTCTTTGAAGTAAGTTAGGATCTCTCCTTGCAAGCTAAACTTGAAGGTTGCATTTAAAGCAGTGAAGTGTGGGTTATCAGCAAACGTGTGAATGGTTTCCTGGATTGTTACCATGCTGAGCAATTACGTTGCCTTCCCTCTCAGCTGTACATAGAAACTGCAGCAACATTTCCAAGGGAAAATATGCATGGTATAATACAGTAAAACCATGTGAAATTTATACCTGCTGCACTGCGCAGTCTGTTATAAGTTTGTTTTTCTGTTCATTGAGAAACCAAGTACTGCTGACCCTATTTTTTTGCATGAACTGTGTGTGAAGCCTGCAAAGTCAAAGTATTACTGCTCTGGTGAAGAGGACTGTGTTACTTACCTTGTTAAAGTCCAGACACAAGGAACTGTATTCAATTCAGTGCTGACCAAACTTGAACATCCTGATTGTGTTGTTTGAACCCTTTTTTGTTATAATTCCATGGAATATAAGTTTATCCTGAACTGCAAATCTGAAGCCTATATTTTGTGGTCCACAGTTGATGTTTGTCCCTTTGTTTTGGAATAAACAAATCTGTTTTTACATTCTTGATTTTTTGTGGAGTATTCATTGTCCATTCGCACTCTTATCATATCCAGCCACAACTCTACCTCCCAATGCTGAGCAGTGTGGGGTTGGGAGTGCTGCAGTCACCTACTTTAGGCAAATGGTTACTTTCAAGAACAGGACAAGGACATCCCAGGCACCAGAGGGTAATTTCTAGCTGCCATGGTGACCTGGGACCTAGGATTAGTTAAGCCTTGGATAAGGACTGACAAATCAAGAGGGATAAGAGTTCCCGAAGTAGAACAGGTCAGAATAAGTATACAGGGAAAAACAGGTAGAGCAGAGTTCTTGGATGGGCTGAAAAAATAAAAAAATAAAAATGACATAGGCCTGCATTAAATGTACACTCACCTGCTTCATCTAAAACTTCTTTGTCCACTTTATCAGACAAGAGACAGAGAAGTCCATGTGCACCAACAACTCCCTTCAGTAGTTCTGCTCGTGGTATAGGCTCATCCGAATTCCATTGTTTAATATCACAGCTAATGAAACAGAATAATCACAATTAAACTGCGAACAAAACAGAGAACCCAATAGAGGGCTGCCATGCTGTGTCCATATGGAAGGATTAGGTTCTTACCTCAATAATCTTGAGATTAAGAAAAGCATACTATTCCCTATGGATTGGTAAAGCATCTCAACTTGCAAACTTCTTGCAGAAGACATCAATCATTTTCTTCTTTCCGCCCCTTGTCTATCCAGGCAGCGCCCCCTCTCCTCAGTCTGTAGTCTGTACTAGTGCTGCCCGATTTGTGATTCGAATCAATTCTCAGATTCACTTTGGGTGAATCGATTCGAATCTGTTTATTATTGAAGAAAATCGGACTTACTGATTCGTTGGCCCCCCTTGCTTGAGACCCGTTAGGGCTTTCTCTCTGCTACCGGAGTCCTTGCTTCTGATGTAACTTCCGGTTTTGCAAAACCAGAAGTTACATCGGAGCAAGGACTCCGGTGGCAGAGGGAAATCCTGAACGAATTTCTGGTGCAGATCGGCAGCAGCAAGGCTCTCTCCTCTCCTCCCTGGCCAGGCAAAAACGGCAGTAGCGAATGCAATTCACTACTCTGCCGCTACTCTGGGCATCTTCTCTCCATTCAGCCGCCCAAGCGGAAACAGGAAGTTTTCATTGAGGGTGGGCCGCAATGGAAAGAAGACGTAAGGAGTGGTGGCAGGAATGGATCGCTACCGCCACCAGCAGACCTCTTCCCAGATGCATTCCTCCTGCTGGACTCTCTTTGGGAAAGGTGCAGGGGTGTGATGGTGGTGGTGGGGGCTGTGGTGGTGGGGGCTTAGGAGTGCCAGGAGGTCTACATGTTTGGGGAGGTCTACTGATGTAGGGGGATCTAGAGAGGGGGTGTCACAGGTTGTGGGGATTGGGAAGTTCCAGTGGGTGGTGGCAGGAGAGTGGCACACTGGCTAACCCTAACAAGGAAATGTCCTTGTCCCAGCCACACCGATGTGTCTCACATTTATGTGCCTTAGAGAGATAGTGTAAAGCCTTTTTCTTTTCTGGCTAAAAAGCCTTTTTCTTTTCTTTAATAATTGTGCTACACCACAATAAATATTTTGTGTACCATAAAATAAAAAATAAAAAAGGGAAATGGAGGGAGAGAAGAGATGGGGAGTTGGTGGACTGGAGGAGAGATGGGGAGAAGATAGATGGGAGAAATGAACTTGGTGGAGGGAGGAGATGGACTTGGGGGAGATCATGGAGAGGGGAGATGGGGGGAAGGATAGAAGAAATAAGGATCTAAAAACAGGAGAGGGAGAGAGATGTGGACAATTTATGGAGGGAAGGAACAGAAAGGAAGAGAAGTTGGACACAAGGGATGGTAGGTAGGGACAGAGATACTGGATAGGAGGGCTGTTAGAAAGAAAAAGGGAGAGCTGGTGGGGAAGGAGGGAGAGATGCTAGATGACAGGGTAGTTGAGAAAAGGAGAGATGGTGAATCTGGGCAAAAGACCCTGGCAAGCAAGTTATCAGAAGACGTTTGTTGCAGAGCTTGGGACCAACATGATTTGAAAAATGACCAAAAAGTTTAAAAAAAAAAAATTATTTTCTGTTTTGTGATTATAATGTGTCAGATTTGAAATTTGTATCCTGCTAGAGCTGAGCTAGGATTTAACAGAGAGAGGAAAAGTCTTTTTTGTTTGTTTATTTTGTTTACACCACAGCACCAGTGTGGGTAGGATAGGGTAAAGAGGCTATAAAATAAACTCACCAGGATGTTTGGAAAAAACACCCAATTGTGCAGGAAAATTGAATTGAATCAAAAATCGATTCAATAGGTTGAATCGAATCGAAATATTTTTTCCTGAATCTGGCAGCACTAGTCTGTACCAAAACAAATGATAACCACTGAGAGAGAAAATGAAAAGAGGGGGGAGGGGGGCTCATGGACCTCCCCGATCCAGATAATTTTGATCTGCTCTGCAATAGTAAATAAGAGCTAATAAACAAACTATCCAACAGGGCAACAATAACGGTGGTGAAAAATCCACCTACCTGTATGCAACCAGAACCAGCACTTGTACAGCTTGATGGACCGTTAGTCTGACCCAGTAAGGCTATTCTTATGCTCTTGGCCCTCAGCTAGCAGATTCTTGAAATTGTGGAAAGAGAGAGGTTGGGAGGTAATACACAAAAATGTTTAAACTACAGGGAACAATTTTGGATATTTAAACTAAAAGCAGTAAACCCTGTGGATTAAATAAAGATATCGAGTAGATGACGCTTATCTGAGCCAGGATGAGATCATTGGATGAGAGGCACTGACTTGAATCCAACAGTATTCCATTATTAACAAAGAAGATTGAGACTATTATTTCCAAACCACTATCCAACTACAGTAAACCCTCAATTTAATGGAGGGGTGTCCATAAAATCCGAATATATACCAAGTAGCTGCCCGTTACATAGAAACAGTAGATGAAAACAGATCGCAATAAAGTTATCAAATACAGTGCTCACCATCTTGACTGCAACCTCCTCACTCAAAACGCAGCCAATCATATTACATTTCTCAGGTTCCAAGGGACAGGCACAAAGAGCGAAGGTTAGCTTGCTCTGGTATCCCTGTCTGAGCTGCTGAAACTAATAAGCAGGTTTTCAACATAGACTTCTTTTGTCAGGCAGCTCATCCTCTCTCCACTGGAATAGTTTCTACAGTGGGAGAAGGAATGAGGCAGAACGGCACAAGAACGTCATTTCAGGGAGCCTTGGTACATACCTTCCCTCCTTCTCCTGGGCGCTGACTATGTGAAGAAGCAAGGCGCATAGCCATCCATATATACTTTTTCAGATATCGATCTTCCCAGTCCCTGATGGCTGGATTTTTGCATATTTTGGAGCTCATTTCTACTTTACATTGGTGATCAATTCTCTCGTTCCAAATTCAAAATTGCAGTTAAAATCTGGCTTGTCTGCTTTTTCACTGAGTCTCGGATATTCAATTGGCCTTTGCAGACTCAACCTGTTTTACTCCTTTTGTCCCTCCTCTCTATTTTTTTCATTCCTCCTCATTTTGGGCTGTTCTCTGTTGTACATTTCATCCAAAGTACAGATAAACGAGGTCCAGATAATCGAGGATTCACTGTATTTAGATAAATTCTCTATTCATTTACCATCTCAACATGGTTTTCGCCCAATTTCAGTGCTGAAACTTTATTAAGTTGCTCCGATTTTCATGGTTCAAAGCATACTATCTCACAATCATTTTACTACAATTTGACCTTTCCGCTGCTTTTGATGTAGTCAGCCATGATATCTTGATTCAATTACTCACAGATATAGGATTAGAAGAAAAAGTTCTAAACTGGTTTAAAGGATTTCTTACATTACGCTCTTATGTGGTAAACTTTGAAGGTAAGACATCTGCTGCATGGACACCAAATTGTGGTGTCCCACAGGGCTCTTCATTGTCTCCGATTCTTTTCAACATTTATATGACCACATTAAAACACTATAAATTAAGTTCCATTGAGAAGATGTTCACTTATGCTGATATCTTTATCCTGCTAGAAGTTGATCCTAATTTGAGCAACTTTACAGCTAATATAAACACTTGTATATCTAAATTGCAATCGTGATCACTTCAGGCTCATATGAAGCTTAACGCAACAAAGATAAAATTATTATGGTTTGGCCCAGAAATTGGCAATTTGCCATCTTCAGTTATCCTTAATTCTGGTGATATTTTGCATATAGAATCATCTTCTAGAGTAGGGATCTCCAAAGTACAGCCCATATGATATGATTTTATCCAGCCTGTGGAAGAATTGTATGGAAATGCGCCAATTGGACTAATTTTCCAATGAGAAGCTGCAAAAAGAAAAAACAAAACTACACAGGGTGTTGATAGATTTCAAATGAATTAATTAAAATTGTGTTCAAAATATATTGATATTCCATATTATGTTAATATTATTCACAACTTTATTTAATACTGAATCGTAATTGTATACTTTGCAGTATTTCTTCATACTTGTTCGGCCTCGATCGACAGTGTCAATTTGCAGCATTGTAGGTAGCTTTGGCGCTGTGACTAATCTTTAAACTGAATCTGGAAGTTAGTTACTAGCCATTATCGTTACGGTTAATTGTCCATAAGAATACTTGCAGTGGTGTAGTGTAATACTCAATTTGTAATTGCATAAATTTATATTTAAAGGTGCATATTTACATATTTGCTTGTATGGAGTTCTCGTGATTTTAACATGGAAGGGAAAAAGAAAAGAAAAATTGATCATGAATGTCGTGTGTTTAATGAAGAATGAGGCATAAATTACTTCTTGATACAATCTAAGTCAAAGGATAAAGCCATATGTCTCATTTGTAAAGACACTGTTGCTGTGTTGAAAGAATACAATATACACAACCACTATGAAACAAAACATGCTTCAACATTTTCCTAATTTAAAGAAAAGGAGCATTCAGATAAATTTGAATCATTATGTCATTGTCTGCGTTCTCAGCAAGACTTATTGATGAAAGCAATCTCAGAAAATGAAGCCTTAACCTTGGTAAGATGCAAGGTTGCTTATGTGTTGGCTAAAAGAGGAAATACCATCAAAGAATGTATGATGTAAGAAGTGGCTGAGATATGCCTAGAAAAACTTAATCTTTTTAAAATGATAAGTCTTGTGCCAAATACTATGGCTCGTCAGGTTGAAAATATGGGAAATATTATCCAGCCAGTTGTAGGCTAAGCATAATGTTTTAATCGGTATTCTCTCTCGCTGGATGAATCTTGATGTTTGTAATACCTTGCAACTCGTAGTATATTTTCATGGTATCGACGATGAACTTAGGGCTCCTTTTACTAAGCTGCGCTAGCGGTTTTAGCACGCACTAGACATTAACGCCATCATAGAGCTGGCGTTAGTTTTTTCATTTAGCGCAGGGGTTTGCGCACGATAAAAATGCTAGCGCACCTTAGTAAAAGGAGCCCTTAATGTCAACCAGGAATTAGTGTTTCCTCACAGCATGCATAGCACTAAAACAGGAGAAGATATCTTCAAAGAAATTTTAAAAAACACTAACAGAATATAATTTGGATTGCAATTGTCTGCAGTGTGTGACAGTTGATGGAGGAAAAAACATGTCTCGTATAAATTTGGGTTTGGTTGGACAAATCTCAAAAGCTTGTGAGGATGCAGGAATATCAAAACCAAAGTTTCTTCACTGTGTTATCCACCCATAATCACTTTGTGGAAAATACGTTGATATGAGCTGTGTCTTGAAACCTGTTATTTCTATGGTAAATTTCATTCGCTCTCATGCACTTAAATCATTGTCAGTTTCGGTCTTTTCTCAAGGAATGTGATTCCGAGTTTGTTAACTTGACATATTATACTGCAGTTCGATGGCTTAGCTGTGGAAATGTTCTTTCACGTTTCTTTCATCTCAGGAATGAAATTGATATAATTCTTACCAAGAAAATCCATTATGAACCACTTTTATCAGATACCAAGTGGCTTTAGAAATTGGCATTTTTTGCAGATCTGGTGAACCACATGAACAATTTGAATTTAAAGTTGCAGGGTGCAAATAACTTAGTTTGTGACTATTAACTCGTATCAAGGCATTCAGAGCAATGTTGATACTTCTGGAAGGCCAGGTGAAAGATATAACTTTGCTCATATGCCATACTGTGCAGAATTGCATACAAAGGGTAAAGCAGAATTTCCTTTCTCGTTTGCAAATTTAGTTATTTCAGATCTTAAACAACAATTTCAGAAGCGATTTGGATGCCAATGCTAGGGAAATTAGATTGTTTCAAAATCTGTTTGACTGTGATGTTGCTGATGTCCCAAGTCAAATTCAAATGGAAATTATTGAACTTCAGACAAATGAAAGTACTAAAGATATATACAAGGAAGAAAACTTGATCGATTTTTATAAATTTTTGAACTCTGAGCAGTTCCAAATTTGAAGAAATTTGCTTGTAAATTTATCTCCATTTTTGGGACAACGTATCTTTGCGACTAAACTTTTTCCTGAATGAAAGATATCAAGTCAAAATACAGGGCAAATTTATTTGATGAACATTTGAAGTTGCTACTTGTAATTAGATAGTTCAAAGTATAGATGCTGGCATTGTCATCTTGAAGCTGGGACTTTAGATCATTTATTATACTACTAGTGTTTAAGCCCGTTACATTAACGGGTGCTAGAATATATGTCTGTCTGTCTTTTTTTTTTTTTTTTTTTTTTATAAATTTAATAATTAACAATATCAAATGATACCAAGGAAAAAAAGGTTTCTTACACAAAGTTTTAACAATACTTATACAGCACAAAACAATCCTTTTCAAGCTCACAATAATGGGAAGACATGCTACTTTTCAACAACATAATTAAAGGAAAACTAAGAAATTGGTTCTTGATTCATATGAATCTTAACCATTCCCTACTATTTGGGACTCTAACATCCTACCATTTTCTCAGTGATGAATCATTTAAAGGCAAAAGAAAAAAAAACAACAACTCATTTCTGTTCTCGAGCTATTAGAAATTGTTGCAATTGAATAGGATCCCAAAATACATATTCAATGTCTTGTATTTTATCAACTTTAGTCCAATACCAGTGTATTAGTTATTAATTCTAACTCCAACCCTACTTCAATAATGATAAAGGGAAAACAATACTAGGTTGGTATGTTCAAAAATGGATGGTTTATCTGAAATACCTCAGCCCCACCACTCCACCGCTATGTTTGCTTCAAAACAGCGGGAGATTTACGTGGCACCTCATCATAGGTATTAAATTATCTAAATGCTGTGATAATTATACAATGTTAATATCTTTTTTGTGAACTAATATATTATTTTATGTGGTGTATATACTTAACTTTTAACCACACAGCTGGACCTGGGAGTCTGACCCGACATGTTTCGCACAAACAGTGCTGTCTCAAGGGTCTCCCGAGGCCGCCGATGTCATCCGACTCACACATCGGCGGCCTCGGGAGACCCTTGAGACAGCACTGTTTGTGCGAAACATGTCGGGTCAGACTCCCAGGTCCAGCTGTGTGGTTAAAAGTTAAGTATATACACCACATAAAATAATATATTAGTTCACAAAAAAGATATTAACATTGTATAATTATCACAGCATTTAGATAATTTAATACCTATGATGAGGTGCCACGTAAATCTCCCGCTGTTTTGAAGCAAACATAGCGGTGGAGTGGTGGGGCTGAGGTATTTCAGATAAACCATCCATTTTTGAACATACCAACCTAGTATTGTATTTTAACAAGACATTTGCATGGAAATTTTAGGTAAAAAGATACCTCAAGAGCTAAAACTCTTGTTCTTAATTTCAGAAATTCTTTCCTTCTTAGTTGCGTAGCTCTTGAGACATCAGGAAAAATTCTAACCACATCTCCACAAAATTTAGTCAACCTATTTTTAAAGTAAAGTTTCATTATCAGCATTTTATCTATCTCACTCATGCATGTTATTACCATGGTGGACCTACTCTGGATAACATTACATTACATTACATTAGGGATTTCTATTCCGCCTGTGCCTTGCGGTTCTAGGCGGATTACAATTTTAGAAGATATCTGGGCATTTCCAGTAGAATTACATTACAGGATAAGAGAAAGTTACAGGAACAGTAAAGAATTATGATACTTCAATATCATAGAGGATAGTACATATCATCTGAATCAAGTTACATCGTGCGGAAAGTAAAAGAGTTGCAGTACATTCTAGATCACAGACAAAGAGGTACTATAGGTGGGTGTTCCCAAAGGCATTGATTGGGAACTCATTAGATAGGTTAGAGTGATGGGAGATATTTTTTGAACAGTAGTGTTTTTATTTCTTTTCGGAACTCTTTTATGTCTGTTGTTTTGGTCAGTAGTTTTGAGATGTCAGTGTCAATTTTAGCTGCCTGTGTCCCCAGAAGGTTGTCGTAAAGTTTCTGACGTCGAGTACCGTTGAGAGTTGGGTAGGTGAAAAGGTTCTGTGTTCTCCTTCTTCTGGGTGAGAGGTAGTAGTGTCTTCCAAAAACTCTGTCAGATTGATTTCGTCTGTTACCAGGTGGTCCGTCTCCTGGTCGGATTGTATTTTCTTTTGCGGAATAATAACAATTATTTATTGGGAAATTTTCCGCATTGGGTAATCCCAGTATTTCTTTAAAAAATTTCCTTAACAGTATTTCAAGAGATAACAAATGAGTCACTGGGAAATTAACCAAGCAGAGATTCCTCGCTCTATGCATATTTTCCAACATTTCCATTTTAGAGTGTAACACCGTAGAATCCTTAACAGCAGATACTGAGACAGCTTGCAATGTATTACTTTGAGTTCCAACCACGCCTAATCTTTTATCCAAACAACTTAAGTTAGAATCCACATTCTCAAACTTTTGAGACACAGAATGTGAATAATCCAATATTTGTTTCACTGATTCTCTGAGAAACTGTTCAACTCTAGAAATGCCTAACCACAAATCTTTAAGGGTAATATCTTTGTTTTTCCACTGCTTGTGGTTGATCCTCTACTACACCTGAAAATTCAAGTGGTTTAGGTATTTCAGTAAAAGCTAGTTTACTTGTCTGAGTAGACGATACCACTAATCCAGTAGAAATAGCGGGAGTGATATTCCCGCTACCACCAGATACTGGATGAAGGGGGGTGTCCTTTCGAGGGGGCTCAACGATGCTCCTGATGTGGGAAAATTCATGTCAAGTAAAGGTTATGATGGAATTTCTGTAGGAAATGTCAAATGTCTGTCCATAGGACCAGAAACAGAAGGTGTTAAGCTCTTAGGCTTAATTTTCCTTTTACCCATAATAACAGATTAAAGTTATACAACCTGAACTCCTGCTCCCTGGCTCCACGTTGCTCCAAGGGGCTCCAAAGGGGCGATACCTGCCCCTTAGGGTGCGCAGCTGCGGCCGCAACCGCAGCAGCAGTCTTGAATTTAAAGGATTTCAGAGCCAGGGAAGACGGACCCAATGACGTCAAGGGTCCGTCTTCCAAAGTGCCTGCCCGATTCCACCTCCGGGCCCAGCCGCTGCTGTGGGCAACACGGGGCAGCGTCAAAGGTCTCCTCCGGCGTCCCGATCCAAAAGACAAGCAGTTCCCTCTGTCTGTCTTTCTTTCTTACTTTCTGTGTCTCTCCCTGCCCCTGTCTCTCTCTTCCTTTCTTTCTGTCTTTCTCCCTCCCGCTGTCTGTCCTTCTTTCTTTCTGGTTCTCTCTCTGGCACCCTGTCTGTCTTTCTTTCATTCTGTCTCTCTCCCTGCCTGCTGTCTTTCTGTGTGTCTGTCTTTCGTTTTAATGTGCTGCCTGCCTGTCTTTCTATCTCTCCATGGCCCCCTTCTGTCTCCCCTCCCCCAAAGCAAACCAAGATTGCTCCCACGCCCCCTTTCCCTCGCCGTCCCCTCCACTTCCCTGTGCAGCAGCAGCAGCATTTCCCTACCATCCTTCCCTCTGCAGCAGCAGCATTTCCCACCCTTCCATGGGCAGCAGCAGCATTTCTCCCTCCTCCCCCCCACACACACTACCCTGTGTAGCAGCAGCATTTCCCGGCCTTCCCTGTGTAGAAGCAACATTTCCCCACACACACACACTTCCCTGTGCAGCAGCAGCATTTCCCGGCCTTCCCTGTGCAGAAGCATTTCCCCCCCCACACACACAAACTTCCCTGTGCAGCAGCAGCAGCATTTCCCACCCTTCCTTGTGCAGCAGCAGCATATCCCGGTCTTCCCTGTGCAGAAGCAGCATTTCTCCCCCCCCCACATACATACACAGACACTTCCCTGTGCAGCATTTCCCGGCCTTTCCTGTACAGCAGCAGCATTTCCTGGCCTTCCTTGTGCAGCAGCAGTATTTCCCGCCACCCCCTTCCCAGCCGCCGCGTTTAAATTCAGAGAAAAGCGCTGCACCGCACTACCGCTGGCTTCAGCGTCTTCTATCCACTGCGGCCAACCCTAGCGGAAACAGGAAGTAGTCAGAGAGGGTGGGCCGCAGTGGACAGAAGATGGCGAGGCCAGTGTTAGCGTGGTGCAGCGCTTTTCTATGAATTTAAACGCGGGTGAGCCGGCGAGAAGGAGTAGGCTTTGGCGGTGGTGGTTTTGGCTGTGAGTGAGGGCGGGAGGGGGGAGTCGCCGGCTGTGCTGTGTTTCTCCACTTTCCGATTTGTCTGGCCGCCGCATACGCACTCCTGCTGGCCACGGACCTACTGATCACAGATCACGGAAGCACGCAGGTAAGTGCACATGCGCGGCTAGGGTTTTATTATATAGGATTTTCCCTTGATACTTAAATTTTGGAGATCTATTTGGGATCAAGTGAACAATATACTGTATTAGAAAATCCAGTAGCACTGAGACGTACGATACCATTCTATTTGGTACGTTAATGAGGGCTAAAAGCCAAATATATGCTCGAAATAACAAACTTCTCTTTATAATGACAGGAGTTGCCATACAACTTATTTTGAGGAATTGGAAGAACTGTGATAGATTAAATTACACTTTCTGGTGGGAATCTCTCTGTTATACTTTTAAAATGGAACGTTCAATGGCTGTACAACAGGGACGGAATAAGAAATGTATGGATGTTTGGGAACCATTGACTAAGTTCTGTAAGGAATGATAACTGATTTTATTTTATCGACCCTTAAGCATACACATCCAGGGTGGGTGGGAGGGGGGAGGAATTTGCATTGGAATTTTATTCGGGGAATATATGGAGGGTTTCCTGTAGGTATGTACTTTTTCTGATTATTTGGGGGGGGAATAGTTATTAATGTCTATAAGTTTAATGTTCATTTATGTAAATTTATGTTTATTGAAATTGTTTGTTTGCACTATGGTAGTTTGGAAATTTAATAAAGATTTACAAAAAAGAAAAAAAAAGCATTTCAAAATTTGAACCTCAGTTTAATACGATTTTAAAAACATAAAAACAATTCCATCATTTACATTAATGGTGATGAAAATATGACAATTTGCTGGTAGTGTTCGTCATCATTAATGTACGATAATTTAATCTCACGAACTTTGCAATTACTTTATAAAATTTTCTGCTTTCAATTAAACTCGTTATTTATCTTTTTTTTTTTTTTTATTACAGCCACTAAAAAGTGCTGAAGTACCCAATGTGGCCCTCGTGGCAAAAATTTTGGAGACCCTGTTCTAGAGTATTGGGTGTTGTTTTGGATTCTTCTCTATCTTTTCAATGCCAGGTAAATAATCTTACCAAAAAATGTTTTTTTAGTCTTCACACGCTGAGAAAAGTTCATCATCTGTTCCATCAAGATCATTTTGCAGTATTGGTTCAAACCATTTTCTTGGCACAACTGGATTACTGTAATTCCATTTATGTGGGATTACATAAAGGAAACAAGAAATGGCTGCAAATGAATCAAAATGCTGCAGCCAGACTGATTTTTGGAAAGAAAAAAATTTGATCACGTGTCACCTCTGTTGAGGAAATTACACTGGCTTCCGTTTCAATTGGGAGTTCAATTTAAATGTGCCCGTATAGTCTTTAAAATTTTACATGGACTATTTTGATGTCTTTATCTCTAAACACCATGAGATCTTCAGGCATGATATGTATAAGCTCATATGTAGAAGCTCTCTTTTCCATCATTAAGAGGAATCAAGTCCATTAGTAAAAATTTACACTCCTTTTCATACTGCCTCCTCAAATTAGATCGTGTTTATCTCTTCAGATCTTTTACAACACCTTAAAAACCACTACGTTTAATTGCTTTTTAGGCTATAGCTCCAATGAATGTTAACGGATCTTTCTTTGGGATCTAATTATGTAAACCGAATCGAGCTCCTATTTTTAGGAGATGATTTGGTATATAAGACTAAGAATTAGATTAGATGTTTATGTGACCGTGACGTTTTGAAAGGCTAAAAAGCACCATAGCCATATTGCAATTAGAGCACTCCCATACTGCAGAATTTATAGAAGTATGCATAAGATATGCACATGCAATATACATATTTGTTATGCTAACTTTAAGTACTAATCTATTTTTTTATATTCTTATTTAGGGGGAATCTGCCTTGAAATAGCCTGGTGAGGGCGAAACATGAATTTGCATTGGCATTTAACCCTCCTCCCCCCACCCCCCCGATCTGCGCACAGAGGTCCGCTCGGTGCTCCCTTTGTCAAAGTCCTTTCTTCTGATGTAACTTCCAGTTTTGCAAAAGAGGAAGTTACATTAGATGGAAGGACTCTGGCAGAGGGAAAGCTCGAATGGATTTGCAAAAATAGATCGATCGCAAGAGGGGGGGGGGTCGACGTGAATCGGTATGTTTGTTTGTTTTTTTAAACGAATCAATTCAAATCGATTCACCCGAAGTGAATCGGTGAATTGATTTGAATCAGAAATTGGGCAGCACTAGTCCAAACTCACTTAGAAGTCCATAATAATCAATTATTGTTAAAATCAAAGCAATTTGAGGCAGAAGGATGCTTTAGAAATAAAATCAGGAAGTCCACTCTGGCCACCGCCGCAGCATTTTACTGCCCAAAAAACTGCCTGTGGGAGAAAAACCAAAAGTTCAAAATTGCTTAAAATAGAATTTTAGAGGTAGGGGACTCTTGAGACACCCTGAGAAACCTATAGTTTTGTTGACTTCAGACCCACCCTGATTTTCCCATAGACAGTAATGAGATGTACTCATCTGTCATGTGCTGTGCCTGCATCAGCTTCTCACTGCAGCTAGAAACAGAGAAGGGATTTCTTTCTCAGACAAGCAAGGGAAGCTCCAGCAGCTTGTCTTTTCAGGCTGCCTTGTATTCAGATTCCAAAAACCTGAGACTTTCAACCACTCACACAATTCTTCAGGGAAGGGGATTACAGCTGACTTCCACCAAGGCTCTCAGCCAGTCGCAGAGTCAGATCAGCCTGCGCGCACACACATGACTCCACAGGGGCGAAAACGGCTCCCAGGGAACCTATTCCTGAGCTCCAAGCGTTAGAGAAGGCCTTTTAGGCAGGTGCTTCTTTTAAACAATTTGACCCTCCTGGCTTCAGTCCCCAATGTCTGGCCCTTCTCCCAGGCAGAGCTGTCCCAGAACTACAGAGAACCTCTTAGCACAGGGAAGCCACAAACAAGAATGGATTTAAATTTCAAAAATAAAAAATCTAATACAAAGCAGATGAAAAGACATCTTCTCAACTCAATTTACAGAAGTTAAGAATGAGGAGATGGGGCGCTGCCTGGAGAGAAGAAAATGATTGATGTCTCTTGCAAGCAAATCGCAAGTTGAGGTGCTTAACCCATCCATAAGGAATTATATACTGTTTGCACAAGAAAAATGCTTCTAGAACAAGTCAGCAGTGGCCATCTGTACAACTAAATAGATGATTTGGATCAAGCATGCAGAATTGTTAGAAAAAGAGGCACCCATAGAGAAAACATCCAAAATGGTTCATGTGAGCATAATATAGGTTTATCATAGGACAGCAATACAGGTAGGATTTCAGCACAGACTGAAAATTCAGTCTCTGATCTGAAATAATTTTTAGCTTCTTTGAATTACTCTATCCCGGAGCCAAAGGTAGCCCATCAGTTGGGGCACCAACTTGATTTCATTAGTTTCTCAATTAAGAAAAACATCCAATTTTCTAGTATTAATATTACAGATGAGCTTTGGTAACCAATAATTTGTTATTTCAACCTAAGTTGGATATCCTCATCTGTTACAAAGAAACTTACTCCTAAAGCAAGACTCTCTCTAGGGGATTTGTTAATCCAGTAGAATTTTGGAACCATTATGAACTAATTCATCAAAATGTTCCCCCGGAAAACTTTCTGGATCAATGGGTTAATATTAGTTCTATATTGGATGACAAAGCCTCTAAACATCTTATTACTAAAAGAAAAAGTTAAAAAACAAAACAAAAAACTGAATCATGGTATAATTCAGAATTACTGAAACATAAACTATCGGTAAGACAGCTCGAGCGACACTGGCATAAACTAAATCAAAGGAGGATAAATCATCTTGGCAGAAGGGCATAAATAAATACAAGAGGAAATTAAAAGAAAAACATTCCAGGGTCAATGGTGGCTTCCCTAGACGTGGTGAGGTGGGCTTGAACCCACATGCGTCCACTTCAGTATGCCTTTCTTTGGAGGTGGTCGCCTCAGAGGCACAGTCTGGACTTACCTGTTCCTCTCCGAGGTTGGCTTACTGCGGTCTTCGCTGGTGGCTTCAGACCTCCCATCTAGTCCAAGGGGTGAGTCTGGATCAGCCTCAGTGGACAGTGCTTCTCACAGACGCCAGTCTCCTCGGTTAGGGAGCTTAGAGTCTGGGTTGCTCTGCGCAGGACAGCTGGTCCCCGGAGGAGGAGATGGCCTGGTCGATCAATGTTCTGGAGACCAGAGCCATCCGTCTGGCGGTGTTAGCTTCTTGATGGGCAAGTCGTCCGGGTTCTCTAGGACAATGCCACGGCGGTGGCCTGTCAGTCGTCAGGGGCACCAAGAGTTCTCTGGTGGCACAAGAGGCAGCTCTGCTCAAGATCTGGGCAGAGTCTCATCTTCTGGACATAGCAGGGGTGGAGAATGTTCATCACGTGATAGATCCCAGAGAGTGGTATCTCAGTCCCGCTGCCTTCCAGTTAATAGTGCAGACTTGGGGTCAACCCCTCATGGACCTGATGGCCACAAGTGTCAATGCCAAAGCACCCCGTTTCTTCAGTCATCTCAGAGATGGTCAGGTCGACGGAGGGTCTTCTGTACATATTAGTGGACAGAGTTCTGCATCTCGTGATCCTGGTGGCCTCGGACTGCTTCGTCATATGGTGCTGGATCCAATGCCACTGCCTCTCGCGACCGACCTTCTGACTCAGGGCCCCATTCCGATGTTCTATCCGAGTTCCTTTTGTCTTACGACTTGGCTCTTGAAAGGGCATGCCTAGGTAAGAAGGGGTATTCAGATAAAGCAATCACTCTCTTGGGTTTCCACTTCTTAGACTTATGTGCGGGTTTGGCGTCTCTTTGCGGAGTGGTGTGCCACACATGGAGTGGTCTCTTTTTGTGCTTCACTGTCTAGCATCTTGGAGTTCTTGCAAGATGTCCTGGACAGGGGCCTGGCATGGTCTTCTCTCTGGGTCCAGCTTGCTTCCTTGTCCGCCTTTCATGGGTTGCTGCGAGGTCAGCGTTTGACTGCCATTTCTGATGTCGTTCGCTTCTTGTGGGCAGCCAAGTTGCTGAGGCCTCCTGTTCAACTGTCTGTTCCATCTTGGGATCTTAATCTGGTCTTGTCCATGCTGGTGTGCCCACTTTTTGAGCCTTGGGTGCCTGCTCGTTGAAAGACCCAACTTTTATAATGGTCTTTTTGGTGGCTATTACTTCTGCTCGACGTGTTTCTGAGCTGCAGTCTTTCTCTTGTAGGTCTCCCTTCCTGGAGTTTTCAAGGGAGCGGGTGGTGTTGTGGCCCGTTCCTTCCTTTTTACCTAAAGTGGTCTCTCCTTTTCATGTCAATCAGTTGGTTGTCCTCCCAGTGCTAGGAAGTCGGGAGGGGTCTTCCAAGCAGAGACGGCTGCACAAGCTAGATGTCTGTCGGGTCCTTCGTTCGTATGTGCAGCGGACCCAGGAGTTCAGGAAATCAGATCATCTCTTTGTCCTCTTAGCCGGTCCTCTTAAGGGGGATGGCGTTTCTAATGCTACCATTGCTCGGTGGATTAAGGAGACTATTGCTTCCGCATATATTATTCAGAAAAAAACCTTTTCCGGAATTCCTCAAGGCTCATTCCACTCGGGGTCAGGCAGCTTCTTGAGTTGAGTCTTCTCTTGTGCCTCCAGTGGATATTTGTAAGGCTTCAATCTGGTCTTCTCTGCATTCCTTTGTCAGACACTACCATGTGGGACGTTCAGGCGCATCGGGACACATTGTTTGGCGAGGTAGACATTCTCAGAATGTAGACACGAGTTTTTGGAAAAGTTGCATCTTAAGAATGTAGTCGTGGGCGTAACATGAGCGTGGTCAAGGATAGGTCCCAGATAAACGCTAGTTAGGCAGCAGACCGTGTCTAAACATCACGGAAATTGTAGGCGAATGAAAAGCTGGTCTAAGTGTGGTTTCTGCTTGGGCTTAACGCGAGTTTCTATGGGCGGAACATAGATGTGCTTTGGGCTTCCAAAATGATATTTTCTACATAACTTCAGGAATCTGTTTTTTCCTCTTTTTTCCCCTCCTAATAGATTTAATAAGCCACCATATCAATAGGGCACATCAATACAAACATTGCATGCAAAATATAGTACTTTTCTGCCCAAGCAGCAATATGATTTACTAATTATAGCACCTTTGGCTTTCCTGCTTAAAAAGAACCCCTTTTTTCTCACTAACTATGCTGCAATCAGCAATTTCTTGAAAGCAAAGAAAAAACATGAAAAAGATATAAATATTGCACACATTTCTTCATTTCTCAAAATTTAAAAATAGAAAAACCAGACACAGCCCTTAACATGCATTTTTCCTCATTGCAAAATGGAGCTGTGCAGCTGCACAATGCTGACCTCATTGTGAGATCATCAAGGTGCACCTGCAAGGTAGAATGCCACAATTAAAAGATGCGATTAGAAGTTGAACTCACAACTTCTGCAAGATCAGCACATTGAGCTACACCACCTTCCATTCCAGTTTCTCTGACTCCCCTGTCAAATCATAGCTCACTGACCTGCCTGTATCATCTGCTTAGGAATATCACAGTCACCACAAAGAAAGCATTTCTGGTTCACCAAGTTAATGCACCTTGTTGCACCTTGTCAATCTTCACCAGTTCAAATCCCACCCTCAACTTCACTCATTTTAACTGCTTCCTAAGCTCTCATAGGAGTATATATGGTAGACTTTGCTGTTTTTCAACAGCATTGTGCAATTTGTTCTCATGGTAAGAAACCTCTCCAGTGACTGAAAGAAGCCATTTGTGGCTCACCAAGTTAAAGCGCCTTGTTTCATCTTATCTATCTTCTCCAGCTCACCGGTTCAAATTCCACCCTCACCTTCATTCGTTTTAACAGCATCCCAACAGCTTGCTATTAGCTCTCATAGGAGTATATATGGTGGAGTTTGGTGTTTTTCATCAGCATTCTGCAGTTTGCAGGCACAGGTGCATCAGATACATTCATCTGCTCTCAACTACAAGCCATTGGGGTAGGAATGTATTTCTTTTTATGCAATATCTACACAGGGCAACAGGTAAAAGAGTATACTAAAACTTCAGAGGGCTTGAACAAGTGTTGAAGGAAGGTACATGTTTTGAGATGTATTCTATTGATAAATTCAGCTTCGCTTTAGAATTGCGGGGGGGTGTTGGAGTGGGGAAGGAGTTTAGGATGAGAGAACAGGCCGGTTTAGACATCTGAGAATTGCTGCAGATCATTTTAAAGCTCAACCCAAATATGTTTAAGCAAAGGAATGGCCAAAGAGTTTGAAGGTTTTCTGGTAGAAAAATGAATATAAAATATTTGCTAACCGCACTCAAGACTTGAACCCCTGACGTATGGAAGATAAAAGCAGTGCTTTAAGGCAGAGCTATAGAGGGAACTTCATTTAGAATTTGGTAACAGTACCTCTACAGACTAAGCAGATGAGAAATGGCTTCTTGTAAAAGCCTTGAGAAGTGAAGGAAATGATTAAGAGTCAGTACAGGTGTGTTTGGCCGAACAACACCCAAAGCATGCCCAATCAGATTTGAAAGTTTTCTGGTGGGAAGTCCTAATGTTGCCTATGACGTCAAATGCCACTTAGGCGTGCTTAATATAAGAAGGTCCATCAGAGCAGCGTTTTCTCTTTTAGGACTCCTATTCTATGTTATTGCTTATGCCGATTTCTGAGACCTTACCTTTCTTGATTATCTTTTAACCTTTTCTTTCCTATATCTACCACAACTCTCTCCATTATACAGGACCATTAGCAGCTATAGTAATTTGCAATTTTGTTGTTTTTCTAACCTTTTTCATCTTTTCAGGTGACTATGCTGCACCTATGCAAGGAACTCCTTGCTAGCAGCTCAGATACCAAATTCAGGTGAGAATAATATATTGCTAGCTACTTAGATGTCTTTATTAGAAAAAAGCTCAGGAAAAACTGATTTCTTCTTTTGGACTTCCATTTTGTGTTATTGCTTATGGTGAGTCTCCATTAACTTTTTATCCCCCTGATTTCTGCCACAACTCTCTCCATTCCATAGGGTCATTAACAGTTCTGAGAATTAATGATGATAAAAATTGGTTCCAGGTGTGTTGGCTGAAAACACATCCATGCTGTTTGAAACTTTGGTGCCAGGAAAATGGATATGCAAGTTACATGAATATGTGTAACCCATAGCAGTGCTTTTTCTCATAGAGCTAAAGGTAAATAATTTTAGAGTCATAATTGTTAGGCATCCTTATTATAAAAAGGGAACAGTTTGTGCTTCTGTTCATTCTAGCTGTTATTTTGAGACTGTGCTGACATATTCTCCCACTTCTGCTTTTTATTTTTGCCACAGATGTCTTTCTAACATTTCCCCCCTTTTCTCCTGATTTCAGGTTCCCAGAGTGGCTAATGACTCCCCTTGTGTTTCCCAGAGGCCAGAGCAGGCCTGTTAAAACTGGGTTCGGCACACCAGTTTGCACCTGGTCACAGAGCCAGCATCTCAAATACCAAAACAGAAAGAATAGGTGAGAATGTGCTGCAACCTTTGTTTGCCCTGTGATGAATTATATACATTTTCACAATACTAACGTTTCACTTTTTTTTCCTTCAGAAGGGTGTAGTTATTGATGATTTTCTGAGTTTTAGGCTCTTTTACAAAGGTGCGCTAAATCAACGCATGCGCTGTTAATGCGTCCATAGGATAACATTTACCACACATTTAAAGCGGTGCCGTTTAGGGCACCATTAGCATGTGCTAAATGTTTAACGCTTACATGTTATCCTATGGACGCGTTAACAGTGCATGTGTTGATTTAGCACGCCTTTGCAAAAGACAGCCTAAAACTCACCAATAAACTCTTAATTTGTCTCAATCCATCTTCCTTTATCTACAGCCTGCCTTCTCCTACTAAAAGATTATGGGACCTTAACAATTCTATCACAGTGGCTTACTCTGCATACCTGTCATCCATCTCATCAAACTGCAGTTGCCTGCAAGCTGCTTTCCTGGACTATGCAATGATTCTAGATGTTCTACAATAAAAATCTTAAACCATTTTTCACCTTGTGCTTATTTACATTGAGTAGCAGCTGGGCATTAGTGTTTCCTTAATAAGCACAACTTTGTCACATTGACCTTTGTCTTATCTAGTGTTCATGAGGCCCAGGCTGCAAAAGAGAGAAGTGGGGAGGCCCTTAGGGGGTGGCAAACAGGGTAGCTGTGCTATGTTTCGGGGGGGGGGGGGGGGGGCTAGCATGTCTCCTGCCTCACAGCCTGCAACCAGCATAATATTTGGGAAAATGAGATTATATGAAAGCTGAAGAGGATGAACAAGGTGCCTTAACTTGGTGAGCCAGTAATGGCTTCTTTCAGTCAGGGGAGAGGTTTCCTACCGTGACAGCTTAAGATATGCTTAACTGCAGCTGTTACAGTGTGCTTCTGGTGCTCCGCTATGGAACCGCAAGCATACTGTAGCTACAGCTGTAACGATGCCTAAACGGAATAGTATAATCAAACCTGAACTGCTGATTTTATGGCTCATTGTGTAGCACAGTGGTTAGAATGAAGGTTGGCATGTGAGCCTGGTGTGGGTTCGACTCCCTCATGCATTTCAGCTGACACAATATTCATTTTAATAAAAATTACAAACTACAGACCAATCAAATCTAATTTTCATCTCAAACAGCACAACATTAGCAATACTAGAAGCAATCAATTCCAAAAGTGGAGTTTGAAATTGATAAAAACAGCAGTATTTGACTCCATGTCACATTCAATCAATAGTACTTGAGATTCTGGCTTTTGGGACAATGAAAGCAGTGTTTTTAGCCATTGAGCTACCAGTCTTTTGTCTCAGCTAACTGTGATATGATAGCTAAGCAGATGATACTTTAGCAGATCACTAAGCTATGATATGACAGGGGAGTCAGAGAAACTGGAGTAGAAGGTGGTGTAGCTCAATGAGTAAAAGCTCTGTGCTGATCTTGCAGAGCTTGTGAGTTCAACTCCCAGCCCGTCTTTTACTTGTGGCATTCTACCTTGCAGGTGCACCTTGATGATCTCACAATGAGGTCAGCATTGTGCAGCTGCACACCTCCCTTTGCAATTAACTAGAAGCCACATTCAGGTCTGTTATGGGTTTTATTCTGTTTTTAAGCTTTGCCAAATGAAGTTATGGGCTGTCTTTGCTTTAAAGAATGAGCTGATTGGAGCAAAGTTTAGTGAGAAAGGAGGTGTTATTTGGAGCTTGAAACCTAAATCTGTGATTTTTGTGTACTGTAATTAGCTAATAGCATTGCTTCTTTAAGTAGTTTTAAATTCAATATGCTTGTATGGCTGTGTCCTGTTTATGTGGTGGCTGAATGACAGAATAAAATCCCTGAACTGTATTTAGAAGATCACTTTGGAAACGTCCAAAATCTGACAAAACCCCATTCAAAGAAACGTCTATCTGACGCTCAAACAAAGCTCAACGGAGGACCTACAGGGCTGCCTAAATAACATCTATCCTACTAATGTCTTTCTGAAGCCTAAACTACGTCCTGGCATCTATGCTAGCAGAATTAACTGCCTATATGGAACAGTATAATAAAACCAGAATTGCTATTATTATATGGCTCATTGTCTAGCACAGCGGATTAGGATTAAGGTTAGCATATTAGCATGTCACATTTTTTCAAGATTCACTCTGATGTTCCCAGTTCAAGTCCCACTGAAAATAATATATTATAAATATCCTTTTAAAGATGGTATACTGTGTTTATATTATGTTAAAGCTTACAATCCTGAAATGATGGATCATTATCGGTAAAACACACATTTTTACATATAACTAAAAACATTGTAGGGATGTCCATCTGGTGCCTACAAGTGAAAAAAATATATTATTGGAGACGCATATCTGACACCTATATCACGTCTAAGTAACACAGAGCACAACTTGCACTCCAAGGATGTCTAAACTATGCCTAAAGTTAGGCACAGTTTGCAGAATCGGGGCCTAAGTGTGTTCACTATCTCAACTTTATACTCTCATCTCTTGAAACAGTAACTACAGGCTCTGTAAGGCTTGAGCTCTCTTCCCTCTTCCTTTCTGCTTCTGATCTGGAGGCTGGCTTTTGTTGTCCATAGGTTCTTTGATATTTTCCTTAACTAATCAGAGCCAAATTACCCAAAAATTCAGGGTCTTTAAACTGGAGGGAGCCATTAGACTGCCAAGAGTTTTGTGTTGGGGGTGGGGGCTGGGCTCAGATTGGGTAGGTGGGCCCACTAGACCACAAGAGATCTGTATTATTTACTGTTGGGAGATGACGTTTGTTGCATCAAGGAGAGGGAGGGAGGTTGGTTGGTTACTAGATATGGGGAAGCAAGGTGGTCAGATTGGAATAAGAGAGGGGGTATAACTAGACACTCGGTCTTCTCAACTAGCCTTTCTATGCTGACACAGACCTGATGCAGAGTATCCCTGCACAACACATGGAAACTTTATTTTTTAAAAAGCATAGCTGGGGAATAGTTAATGACTCCTTGGTTTTTAATGCATTACATTACAGTACATTTCTAGACTGCAAAACCTTCCAGATCGATGCAGTTTATATAGCCAAGAGACTGTACAACAGTGATTTACAAAAGAACCATCATGGACATTAACTCCCTAAGAATCTTACAAATAAAGTAGATTTCAGTAACTTTCGAAAGTGCATATATGAACCTGAAGAAGCGAACAAATTACGAAGCTCAGTATCCCAGCTAGCTGCCCGATATGCAATCATTCAATGTAAGAACTTCTTGTAGACACAGACTCACACAGAAGGAAGCACAAACAATGAAGTAACCTGTAAAGGGCAATCTACATTGAAAAACGTAAATTGGTCATGTAAAGCTTTGTAGCAAAGTATTACAAATTTAAACAGTACCCTGGCCTCAAATGGAAGCCAGTGGAGCTCTCTATAATACAGGGTGACATGATCAGATTTCTTTAAATTAAAAATCAGACACACTGCTGCATTCTGAATTTTGTGTAATCTATCTAAGTTTGACCATTGACCTGCAAGATGGGCAGAGATGCAATAATCTAATGTACTAAGTACCAGGGACTGAACCAATATTTTAAATGATGTACGGCTGAAATAAGACTTAATCATGTGCAACTTCCATAAAATAAAAAAGCATTTCTTAATCAGAACAGAAGTAAAGGTTTCATGGAGTTCCTGTTCAAAAGAAAACCTAGAATTTTAATTTCCAAGTCAATAGCATAAGTAACCCTGCTCAATGTCAGATTTATTTTCTATTGTCTTTTTGGAAGGAGAGGCATAAAAGAACTTAGTTTTCTCCAAGTTAAGTTTTAATTTGTATTCCCTCATCCAGTTGTTCACAGCATATATCTGTATACTTTCTTGAATTGTATTTAGAGAGGCTGAAAGACTAAAACTATAATAGTAATGGCGATAGTAATATTGTCCGCATAACTATAGGTTTTCAGACTAAGGCTTAGATTCACTAAACCTACCGATCCTGTAACTGGTTTTGCGATTGTTCCTGTTACCCGACCCAGTTCACTAAACTGCTACCCAATGAATCTCCTCTCCTCTCCAATCCACCCATGCAAATTAGTAAAACCCCATGCAAAATAGCCAAGTGATTGATTCACTAAGAATTGCTTGGCTATTTTGAATTGGGTTTTACTATCCTAAAACCTGACTGCTGCAGATCTGTCGGTAACTGTGTTACCAACAGGTCTTCCGTTTTTTGACAGACCTGCCTGTCTTTTTTCTATTCATTTTTTTTTCCATGGCACAGATATTTTGTGTGTGTTACACACGCAAATATCTGCCCCATTAAAAAATGAATAAAAGACAGGCAAGCCTGACATAAAACCACTGCCCCCAAGACAAACGCGCTTCCCACCGCAACCCAAAATGGCAGGAGGAATGCCCAGTCCCTCCTGCCACCAGCCGTTCCACCCAACACTGCCCTCCCTGCCCGCATGAACATGGCAGGAGGGATGGCAACTCCCTCCTGCCGTTGGGACCCCCCAAACTTACCCAACGCTGCCCCCCTCCATGCGAATATGGCAGGACGGATGCCAACTCCCTCCAGCCGTCGAGACCCCCCCCCACCGCCATCGACCAGTGCCCACCCCCATCTCCCGTACCTTTAAAAGTTTCCATCTCCAGCGATGGGAGCAGGAGGAACCGCAAAGTACTCCTGCTCCTCCTCCTGGCGTGATGCAAATGCGAGCCTTAGCCCCCACCCTGCTCAGCCCTAAGGAAGTCCCTGATTGGCTCAGATGCCTCAAGCCCCTGCCAAGGGAGAAGCCTAAGGCGCCTGAGCCAATCGGGGCCTTAGGCCCCTCCCTATGCATCACATGATCTACTGGCGTGGGGCCTAAGACCTGCATTCGCATTCTGGCGAGCGGAGGAGCAAGAGCAGGAGGACTTTGTGGTTCCTCCTGCTCCCATCGCTGGAGATGTAGACTTTTAAAAGGTACAGGGGAGGGGGATGAGCACGGGTCGATGGCGGGGGGGGTCCCGACGGCAGGAGGGAGATGGCATTCCTCCTGCCATAATTGCGCAGGAGTGCAGCATAGGGTGGAGAAGCTGGTGGAAGGAGGGAGTGGGCATCCCTCCTGCCATTTTTGGGGGGTGGGCTTTTTTTTTTTTATTGGCAAGATATTTTGCATGTGTAATACACGCAAAATATCTCTGCCATTAAAAAATGAAGGGGAAAAAAAAAACACCCCAGCATAAGCCCTGACAGCAGTGACAGGAGTCTGCTTCTCCTGTCACTACTGTCAGGGCTCTTCCGTGCAAATCATTTGTATGCAAAAAAGATAGTGAATCAATCGCTGTTTCAAAATCAGCCAGAAATCGGCCATGATTGAATCGCTATCTTTAGTGAATCTGGGCCTAAGAGAGGATAGTCTCTGTCCTAAAGAATCAAGATAAATATTAAAAAGTACCAGAGAGAGTGGAGAACCCTGTGGAGCACCACATGGGTTACTCCATTTATTGGAATAAGATCCATTGAAATGCACTTGATATGTATGGGATTTTAAGAAGTCCTGAAACCACTGGAATACCTTCCCAGCAATCCCCATGGTATCCAAACATCTAAGCAAGATGTTGTGATCCACAAGATTGAAGGTGCAATTTAAATCAAACTGCAAAAGAAGTGCTCCTGTTCCCTTGCTAAACAAAGCATACAGATGATTCAAAAGAGAGATAATTAAAGTTTCAGTACTATAAGAGTCAAAATCCTGATTCGAGATTCATGCAAAAAAGGATACAGATTCAAATAATTCAACGGTTGTTGATAAACAATTCCCTTCATTAATTTCACAAATAATGGTACTGAGGCAACTGTTCTGTAATTACTGATCTCAGAAATAGAATTTGGGGGGGTTTTTAACAAGTGGTATAATTATTATATGTCCTCTATTTTTGGAAATTCTCCATTTACCAAATTATTCATATTTTGAATATAAAGTTTTAAACTGGGCCCAATCAACCAATTTAAACAAATGCCAGTTAAGATCAGCTAGGCATGCTGTTGAGGGTACATCTGGGATCATAAAAGAAATGTAGGAACGTCTGCATATAGTGATGGCGAGTGTGAAGGAATATATGGAGAGTAGTAGATTGAAACTAAATGTGCAAAAAATGAAAATGATGTTAATCCAGAGGCCGCAGGTGCAGGATACTCCTGGGTTTGTACGGCTCTGGGGCACCCAAATACAGCTCTGTGATGAGGTAAAGTATTTGGGTATTGTGGTGGATTCGAATTTGACTTTCAAAAATCATGTCCAGGATTCGATAAAGAAGATTTTTTTCAGATTACGCCTTTTCAATAGAATTCGGCCATACTTGTCTCCTGGTATGTTCAGGGTCATTTTGCAGTCTATGGTCCTATCTTGCTTGGACTATTGTAATCTTGTGCTGGGTTTGCCAGGAACCCTGTTGAGTGCATTACAGGTTGTACAGAATTCAATGGTTAGAACCCTTTCTCGTTTGGAAAGGATTGAGCATGTTACTGAATACTATGTGAAGCTATCCTGGCTGAAATTAGAAGATCAAATGCATTTCAGGTTGCTTGCGATGGCAAATCTGTGTTTGAATGGGTTGGCTCCTGCAAGTTTCGTGGGTACTATTCATGCTTATGTCCCCTTGTCAAAACTGCATTCTGTTCATCATGGCGATTTGTCTGTGCTGTCTATAAGGGACCTGAGATTGAACTTCTCACATGTGACTATGTTCTCTCGACTGGGACGAGGATGCTGGCACGCAACGTCCAGAGCGTCATAGATTTGGCTTTAAACTGAGGAAGAGGGGAAAGCCAACAGTCGATGAGACACATCGGACAAAAGTATCAAATAAGGATACTGAGCAAGGACATTGTAAGAGGGCTCGGGACTGAATGGGAATTTTTGGAAAAAGGACCTAAAGATGCAATACAGGGGCCCAGGGCCAAGGACATTGAGCAAGGACATTGTAAAAAAGGGATCGGGACTGAGTGGGAAATTTTGGGAAAAGGACCTAAGGATGCAATGCAGAGGCCCAGGGCCAAGGACATTGAACAAGGACACTGTAAAAGAGGGCTCAGGACTGAGTGGGAATTTTTTGAAGAAGGACCTAAGGACAAATTGCAGGGGTCTAGGGCACAAATGAAATTGGCAAACAGGACTAACAGAGAACAACGGAATCCAGAGGGACAACCAAAAATGGGGAAACAGGCTGAGGACAAAACAGACACACCACAGGAGGAGGATGACCGAGACGAGGCTTGGGGACTGGCAACTCATGAGGGGGTCGCCAGGAGCGCCAAACCACGAGGAAAACCAGCAAGAAAGGCGAACAACCGGGACTTACAGTGCCTATACATAAATGCTAGGAGCCTAAGAACTAAAATGGGAGAGCTGGAAGTCTTAGCCAACAAAAAGGGCTTAGACATAATTGGAGTCACAGAAACGTGGTGGACTGATGACAATACATGGGATGTGGCTTTACCAGGGTTCAAACTTTACAGGAGAGATAGGTCACACAAAAAGGGTGGAGGAATAGCGCTATATATAAAGGATTCCATACCTTCAACCAGGATGGAAACAACAGCAAGGGCGGATGACTTGGAATCACTATGGGTTAAGCTATCCGGAGGAACTGGAGCAGACATAAAATTGGGTCTCTACTATCGCCCACCGGGACAAACGGAAGAAATCGACCAGGATCTGGAGGCTGAACTGGGGCAGATATGCAAAAGCGGAAGTGTGGTGGTGATGGGGGACTTCAACTATCCGGGAATAGACTGGCGTATAGGGCACTCAAACTGCATGAGGCAGACCAAATTCCTGGAGGTCACGAGGGACTGTTTCATGGAACAGCTGGTCACAGAACCAACATGGGGAGATGCCACTCTTGACCTAATCTTCACCGGACTAGGGGGACCCGCTAAAGAGGTGGCGGTACTAGCCCCACTAGGAAACAGCGATCACAACACGATCCAGTACAGGCTAGAAATTGGATCATCAAAGGTGAAAAGAACTACAACGACAGCACTGAACTTCAAAAAAGGGAATTATGATGCCATGAGGGAAATGGTGGGAAAGATACTCAACGACACCGCAAGGAGGATGGAGTCCGTAGAAAAAGCCTGGACCTTACTCAAGGGCACGGTGCACGAAGCACAAAACCTGTGCGTCCCCAAGTTCAGGAAAGGGTGCAAAAAAAATAGAACAAAAAACCCAGTGTGGATAACAAATGCAGTGAAAAAGGCGATAAGTGACAAGAAGGCATCATTCAAAAAATGGAAAAAAGACCAATCAGAGGACAACCAAAAGGAGCACAAAAAACACCAAAAGGAGTGTCACCGAGTGGCAAGCAAAAAGAGAATATGAAGAGAGACTGGCGGGGGAAGCAACAAACTTCAAATCATTCTTCAGGTACGTCAAGAGGAAGCAACCAGCAAGGGAGGAAGTGGGACCCTTGGATGATGGAGACAGAAAGGGAGTGGTAAAAGAGGAAAAGAAGATAGCTGACAGGTTAAACAAGTTCTTCACTTCAGTTTTCACGAGGGAGGACACAACCAACATTCCGGAACCCGAGGAGATCGTAAAAGGAGATCAGGATGAAAATCTGGTCCAACTAGAGGTGAGCAAGGTGGATGTTCTCAGGCAGATAGACAGGCTAAAGAGCGACAAATCGCCAGGTCCGGACGGCATTCACCCAAGGGTACTCAAGGAACTAAGGAACGAAATAGCGGAGCCACTTCGACAAATATGCAACCTATCCTTAAAAACTGGAGAGATTCCGGAAGACTGGAAAATAGCAAATGTCACGCCCATCTTCAAGAAAGGCTCAAGGGGAGACCCAGGAAACTACAGGCCGGTGAGCTTGACCTCGATTCCGGGAAAGATGATGGAAGCGCTGATTAAAGACAGCATCTGGGAACACATAGAAAACACTGGGCAGCTAAAGCCGAGCCAACATGGCTTCTGCAAGGGCAAGTCATGCCTCACAAACTTATTATACTTCTTTGAGGGGGTAAACAGCCAGGTGGATAAAGGGGAATCTATAGATATCATTTACCTTGACTTCCAAAAAGCCTTCGACAAGGTACCACACGAAAGACTGCTAAGGAAGCTATGGAACCACGGGGTGCAAGGGGAGGTCCACCGATGGATCAAAAACTGGCTGGCGGACAGGAAACAGAGGGTTGGAATAAAGGGTCATTACTCAGACTGGCAATGGGTCACGAGCGGAGTTCCGCAGGGGTCGGTGCTGGGACCGCTCCTGTTCAATATATTTATTAATGACCTGGAGGCAGGAACAAAATGTGAGGTTATTAAATTTGCGGATGACACCAAACTATACAGCAGGGTTGAAAACACGGAGGACTGCAAAGATCTCCAAAAAGATCTGAGAGCGCTGGAAGAATGGGCCAAAAAGTGGCAAATGAGCTTCAACATAGGGAAATGCAAGGTCATGCATGTAGGAAAAAAGAACCCGATGTTCACTTACAAAATGGGGGGATCACCGCTAGGGGTGAGTAACCTTGAAAGAGACCTGGGAGTGATGGTAGACACATCATTGAAGGCGTCGGTGCAGTGCGCCACAGCCTCAAGGAAGGCAAATAAAATGTTGGGCATCATTAAGAAAGGTATCACGACCAGGACAAAGGAAGTCATCCTGCCACTGTATCGTGCAATGGTGCGCCCGCACCTGGAGTACTGTGTCCAGTACTGGTCGCCGTACCTCAAGAAGGACATGGCGGTACTTGAGGGAGTCCAGAGAAGAGCAACTAAGCTAATAAAGGGTATGGAGGACCTCTCATATACTGACAGACTGAAAAAGCTGGGGCTTTTCTCCCTGGAAAAGCGGAGACTTAGAGGAGACATGATAGAAACCTTTAAGATCATGAAGGGCATCGAAAGAGTAGACAGGGACAGATTTTTCCAATTATGGGGAACCACAAGTACAAGGGGGCACTCAGAGAAATTGAAAGGGGGGAAGGTTTACAACAAACGCCAGGAAGTTCTTTTTCACCCAGAGGGTGGTGGATACATGAAACGCGCTACCAGAGGATGTGATAAGAAAGGAGCACGATACAGGGCTTCAAAGAAGGGTTGGATAGGTACCTGGAGGACAAAGGAATTGAGGGGTACAGATAGGAGTAGAGATAGGTTATAGGGATAGGATTAGAGGCAGTTACAAAATGTCAGGGACACTGTTCAGGCAATTAGGCCTGATGGGCCGCCGCGGGAGCGGACCGCTGGGCAAGATGGACCTCTGGTCTGCCTCAGCAGAGGCAACTTCTTATGTTTTTATGGGACCCCTATTTTTACTGTCCCTCTGGCTGTCATTCTGCAGGAAGTCCCCACGCTGACGTCTTCTCCTTCTCTGCTGATCCGCCCACACAGAAAGAGAAGAACATGTCATAAGGGGCGGGACCGGCAGAGAAAGAGAAGACAGCGTTGCAAGCCTATTTTTACTGCCCCTCTGGTTGTCATTCTAAACTAAAGGGAGTCCTTCTCTGCCGGTCTGCCCAGAGAGGAAGAGCATGTCATAAGGGGCGGGACCGGCAGAGAAGGAGAAGATGGAGTTGCAGAGGACCCAAGTAAATGCATAGCAGCAACTGTGGCAATCAAAAAAAAGAGGTCTGCTATTAAGGTGGACCAGGATCCTGGAAAATCCTGCTTTTTACCAGGATCTCAATACAAATCAATAAGGATCCTAGAGATCCTGGTTTTTTACCATGTTCCCTTTCTGAGGTTACAATCAAAGTGGTTTACAAAGGGCAGGATTAATTCGTTGAGGGCCCCTAGTCCACTGGGCCCCCTGCCCAAACCACCTGCCCCGCCCCATCATGCCCCATGTTGCGACATCAGAGGGAACGCTTCTGGGTCAGCCGCAGGAGGCTCGTAGAAGCCACAGCCCGCGGCTTTGAGCGAACACTGCAGCAAGATGGAGGAGGGAGCTTGCATGAAGCTAAACACCTGGACAGCAGAGGAAAATGCCGTATCGCACTCAAGCGGAGACGCGGGTTGGACACCCCTGTAGAGAGGAAATTGTGGTGGCGGGGATCAGGTAGCTAGCAACCTACCAGTTGCGCCGATGCCAGGGGGCCCCTCCTAGGTTGACATTGATGCCGGAGGCCCTGTGTTCCCGTCAATGCCGGGGTGAGGGCTCGTTGCCCCCCCCCCAAAAAAAAAAAAAAGAATTGGAAAGCTGAGTCAGTTTCGGGCCCTAGGCAAGTGCCTACTGGGCCTAACCGTTAATCCGGCCCTGCGTTTACAAACTGTATATTAGGCCTTCAACATCCACTGACTGGATCAACTAAGTCAACACTAGATGTTTTATTAAGAGTGACACAGAACCTTTGCAGTAAGTGCACTATCAGAAACTCTTGGTCAGATTAAATCTTTCTGTACTGAGGTGCTTCAAACCTAAAAATCACTGAGACATCGACAAATAAATACTAGAACAAGAGGTCATAGTATGAGGCTCAAGAGCAACTTCAGAAAACAATTCTTCGTGGATTTATCGAAAGGCCTCCCAGAGAACAGGCAACACCAACAATAACTGAATTTGTTCGCTCTCGCGTTCTCTCTCCAAACTCTATACAGTATTAAAAAACACTGGCAACCCTTTTTGGATCAGGGAAAAAACATACAGTACATTTGTACAGGGTAAAAAGCCAATGGCCCAGGAACGCGTGGTTCTCCTTACACTGCGGCCTCGGTCAGTACTCGAAGCCCCTCCTGCGGGATCCGCCGCGTCACCAACACTTTCTGTAGCTGCTGCATGGCTGCGCTCACACCGCTGACGACGGCACGAAAAGAAAGCAAGGCGCCCTTGCCGGCTCTTAACAGCGGTGGGCCCATGAGAGGCCTACGGCGTGACCGGGACCCGCCTTCAAAATGTAATACGATTCTGTCGACTTTCAGCTCGTTCTGCAGTTGCAGCTCCTTAACTGGACAGCGCTGTTCTCACACGAATAGGACAAAATAATGGCATTAACTACAAAAGTACTGGACTAGCACCAATAAAGGTTGCTTGGGTTTAAAAAAAAACAACTGTGGTGGCGCTTAGAATACTTGTGTATATTTGAGACTGTATATACAAATGTTTCTAATTCCTGCCCTTTAGGCATATCCCGAAAACGGAACAAGGTAAAACCAGGATTTCCAGAATCCTCATTGGCTTGTACAGAGATCCTAGTTTAAAAAAAAAAAGCAAGCAGGATTTTCCAGGATTCCGGAATACCTTAACAACAGACCTCCTCTCTTTTTTGACTGCCACAGCTACTGCTATACTCCTTATGGCATGCTCTTCTCTTCCTTTGTGGGCTGACCTGCAGCGAAGAAGACGTCAGCGTGGGGACTCCCTGCAGGGATGGCAACCAGAGGGCAGTAAAAATAGGATAGCTTATCAGGCAGAGAAAAAAACCCAAGAACAGCAATACGTTGAATTTAGAAGGTGAATTTTAGTAACCTGGTCAATCTTATTGAAACTAATTATTCAGATTTATTTATTCACTAGTCTTTAAGCCCATTACATTAACGGGTGCTAGAACAGATGTGTGTGTCTGTCTTTCTTTCTTTCTCTCTCTGGCCGCTTTCTTTCTGTCTGTCTCTCTTTCTTTCTGTCTCTCTCTCTCCTTGGCCGCTGTCTGTCTGTCTTTCTTTCTTTCTGTCTCTCTCTTTCCTCGGCTGTCACCACCCTTGCCTGCTTCCCCTGTCCAGCAGTAGCTCTTCTCCCTTCCTTTTACCTCCCCTGTGTCCAGCAGCACCTCTTCCCTGCTCCCCTGTCAAGCAGTAGGCCTTCTCCCTTCATTTTACCTTTCCCCTATCCAGCAGCACTCCTTCCCTGCTCCCCTGTCCAGCAGCAGCCCTTCTCCCTTCGTTTTACCTCCCCCCCTGTCCATCAGCACCCATTCCCTGCTCCCCCTGTCCAGCAGCAGCCCTTCTCCTTTTGTTTTACCTCCCCCCTATCCAGAAGAACCTCTTCCCTGCTCCTGTCCAGCAGTAGGCCTTCTCCCTTCCTTTTACCTCTCCCTGTCCAGAAGCACCTCTTCCCTGCTCCCCCTGTCCAGCAGCAGCCCTTCTCCCTTTGTTTTACCTCCTCCCTATCCAGAAGAACCTCTTCCCTGCTCCAGTCCAGCAGTAGGCCTTCTCCCTTCATTTTACCTCCCCCCTGTCCAGCAGCACCTCTTCCCTGCTCCCCTTGTCCAGCAGTAGGTCTTCTCCTTTCCTTTTAACTCCCCCCCCATCCAGCAGCACCCATACCTGTCGGCTTTCCCCTGACCTTTAGTTTAAAGCCTTCTCAATGGCCCTCTTCATGAGGCGCTGGTGTGAGGAAGAAGGATTCCACTTTGTGTGCAACTGGACGACGTTCTGGGGGAAGAGCAAGCTATACAGGAAGGATGGACTCCACCTCAGTGGACATGGAATGAGGCTACTTGCAAGCAACATCAAGAGAGAAATTGAGAAGTCTTTAAATTAGGAAGTCAGGGAAAGCCGACAGTCGACCAAGAATCGATGGTTCGGGAAACAGTATACCCAGAGGATACCATGCAGGAAAATAGGGAAGACTCACTGGTCTTCAGGTGTTCCCGTACCTGGATGATTGGCTCATCAAAGAATCAACATCTCATGGGGTTATTGTAGCAACCCAACAGACTGCGTGGTTCCTCCAAAGTTTGGGCTTTGAAATCAATTTTCCCAAGTCCCAGCTGCAGCCTTCTCAGACTTTACAGTTCATCATAGTTGTGCTGGACACTGTGCAACTTAGAGCATTCCTTCCTCAACAACATCAGGATGCTCTCATTCAACTCTGCCAACAAGTGTCTTCCCTATCTTCGATTTCAGCAAGACACATGATGGTTCTCCTAGGTTACATGGCTTCGACCGTTCATGTGACTCCTTTTACCAGACTTCATCTCAGAATTCCTCAGTGGACCCTGGCATCTCAGTGGGCGCAAACTTTCGACCCACTCTCTCAGCACATTACAGTGACTCCTTTGTTGAGACAGTCTCTCTACTGATGGATGCTCTCTTCCAATCTCTCCAGAGGTTTACTGTTTCAAACGCCGCCTCATCAGAAGGTCCTCACTACAGATTCCTCGACCTACACTTGGGGGGCTCATCTCGATGGACTCCGTACTCAAGGCCATTGGTCCAGCACGGATCAACAGTGTCACATCAATCCGTTGGAACTCAGAGCGATCTTCAATGTTCTCAAAGCTTTTCAACATCTTTTTCACGATCAAATAAATCTCATTCATACAGACAACCAAGTTGCCATGTACTACATCAACAAGCAGGGAGGAACAGGATCTCTCCCTCTATGCCAGGAAGTTCAGAAGGTTTGGAATTTGGCATCCTTCACAACACTTTTCTAAAAGCGGTCTACATTCAAGACGAGAAAAACTGTCTGGCGGACAAATTGAGTCGTCTTCTGCAACCTCAGGAATGGACACTCAATTCTCAATTTCTCAGTGGGGGACTCCGCCAATAGATCTCTTTGTGTCTCCCCACAACAACAAACTGCCTCAGTTCTGCTCCAGGATTTACTCTCCTCACAGCCTCAAGGCAGATGTTTTTCTTCTGGAATGGATGAATCAGTTGCTGTATGCATTTCCTCCATTTCCTCTCATTCTCAAGACACTCGTCAAACTCAAACACGACCATGCCACCATGATTCTGATAGCTCCTCAGTGGCCTAGACAACTGTGGTTCTCCCTTCTACTTCTTCAGCAGCAGGGAGCCAGTAATTCTACCAGTTTTATCGTCTCTGCTTACACAGAGTCAGGGATCTCTGCTTCATCCCAACCTGCAGTCTCTACACCTGACAACTTGGTACCTCTCAACCTAACTGCCATCTGTAAAGGACATGCTAGAAGCTTCCAGGAAGCCTACCACTAGGCAGTGTTACAACCAGAAATGGACTAGATTTTCTGCTTGGTGCACCATTCATCACAAGGAGCCTCAATCTACCTCCTTGTCTTCAGTTTTGGATTACCTTTTGCATTTATCTCAATCAGGCCTCAAATCCACATCTATTCGAGTTCATCTCAGTGCAATTGCTGTTTTTCATCAGCCTATCGAAGGGAAACCCCTCTCTGCTCATCCTGTGGTTTCCAGATTTATGAAAGGACTTTTCAATATCAAACCATCTCTCAAACCACCTCCAGTGATTTGGGATCTCAATGTTGTTCTTGCTCAATTGATGAACCCTTTTGAACCAATGACTTCGGCTCATCTCAAATATCTCACTTGGAAAGTGGTTTTTCTCATTGCTCTCACATCTGCTCACAGAGTCAGTGAGCTTCAAGCTTTAGAAGCGGACCCGTCTTTCACAGTATTCCATCATGACAAGGTGGTCCTCCGTACTCATCCTAAATTCTTATCTAAAGTGGTTTCAGAATTTCATCTCAATCAATCCATTGTACTTCCAGTGTTTTTACCAAAGCCTCATTCTCAAGATAAGAACATAAGAATTGCTGCTGCTGAGTCAGACCAGTGGTCCATTATGCCCAGAAGTCCGCTCACGCGGCGGCCCTCTGGTCAAAGACTAGCGCCCTAACTGAGACTAGCCCTATCTGCATACGTTCTGGTTCAGCAGGAACTTGTATAAACTTTGTCTTGAATCCCTGGAGGGTGTTTTCCCCTATGACAGACTCCAAAAGAGCGTTCCAGTTTTCTACCACTCTCTGGGTGAAGAAGAACTTCCTTACGTTTATACGGAATCTATCTCCTTTCAATTTTAGAGAGTGCCCTCTCGTTCTCCCTACCTTGGAGAGAGTGAACAACCTGTCCTTATCTACTAAGTCTATTCCCTTCAGTACCTTGAATGTTTCAATCATGTCCCCTCTCAATCTCCTCTGTTCGAGGGAGAAGACGCCCAGTTTCTCTAATCTTTCACTGTACGGCAACTTCTCCAGCCCTTTAACCATCTTAGTTGCTCTCCTCTGGACCCTTTTGAGTAGTACCGTGTCCTTCATGTACTCTGGACTGTAAGTGTACTTTAGCTTTCTACTTGCAAAGGACTAAGCCTCATAGATCTGAATCGACAGGATCATCAACAGCATGGAAGAGGAAGATACGGCAGTGGTGATTCATGTGGGGACAAACAATGTGAGCAACAGGACCTACAGCAGGGTAGGACTGAACGACCACTTCTGGATGCTAGAAAGAAAGCTGAAGACCAGAATGCCGAGGGTAGTGTTCTCAGAGATCCTGCCGTTACCCAAGGCCGACGAGAAAAGTCAGACAGAGCTGCAAGCAGTCAATGCATGGATGAGGCTGGTGTGAAGAAGAAGGATTCCACTTCATGCGCAACTGGACGACATTCTGGGAAAAGAGCAAGCTATTCAGGAAGGATGGACTCCACCTCAGCGGAGACGGAACAAGGCTACTTGCAAGCAACATCAAGAGAGAAATTGAGAAGTTTTTAAACCAGGAAGAAGGGGAAAGCCGACAGTCGACAGAGAGTCGATGGGTCGGGAACCGGTATACCCAGAGGATACCATGCAGGAAGATAGCGGGGAAAACTCACAGGATCATAGGTAAGACAGAAATCCTGACAGATTGAAAGGGACACAAGAGGGAAGGAAATGCAAGAAAGTAACAGGCCACAAACTCAAGTGTATGTACACGAACTGTCACACCCGCGCTCTGGCCCTGCATTGCGAGCCCCGGGATCGTGACACAAGACTCTGGCCCAACGTGTCCCTCACTACCGAAGGACCCTTCAGGACTTCGCTTGGCTTATGAACAGCCTAATAAGGGCATGCAAGGCAAAAGACTGATGCAGCATGTAATCAAACAAAGGTTTTATTATGTTCACTGATCGCACTAAACAAAAGAAATATGCTTCAGCTCAGCAGACTTCAAAAACAAGTCCTCAAAACTATGAGGCAAAACACAAGCTGTTCAAACAGAGCAAAACTTTCAAAGAAATCCAGTGTCCAGGTTTTTGGGTGTGTCCCACCTTAACATACCGTTCCCCTGCCTTTGGACTTTGTTAGCTAATCTATAAACAGTCCTGTTCACCAGGGCAGTTTGGATTTAATAACTTTCACTGAGCTGCTTCAGCTCCAGCAGCTGTGGCATTTCCAAGGTATAAAAAAATCCAGTACAGAAAACAAACTTTAACAAAACTGTGCAACAAGAAACCTGGCCAGCATGTAACCTGGTTTTCACAGCCTAACGTGGCTTATCACATACTGTAGTTCTGTAACACATATTTTCTTCTTTAGCACAGAATTTAAAAGGTACACTCAGCTCTGGGAACGTGCAGGCTCTCAGCACAGCTCCCTGCTGTGCCATTCAAGTAATCAATTATGCACAGCTGTAAGGAAGAACGCTCTCAGCTTAGCTTGGCTGCTATTAGAGAGAACAAAAATGCCAAAATGTTTGCTAGCTTTACAACTCAAGCTTTCAAGCAGCAACTAATAGTTCATTATCAGAAGGGAGAAACATACAACTCCCCTTCAAACTATCACTGGCATAACTGATAGCTTCCCTACTGTGGACACAGGCAATACACATCCCCTTACTGCTTATCAATGTCCATGGGCACCTCCTCCAGTCCTACCAGACTCTCCTGGATTTCCATGGGTTCTCCTGGGGTTCCTTCTTCACTCCCTAGGTCAGCAGTAAGCTCCTCCGTGTCCAACATTTGCCAGTCTCCAGCCTCCTCGGGGTGTGGAGAGAGTGGTTGAATCTCTCCTGTTTGCCTCCAGGCTGCTTCCTCCCTTTGAGTTTTCAACTGTCCCGTTTTAAGCTGGGAAGGGGCACTCCCACTCAGCCTCGGTAATCCTCTAACAGACTTGGGCACCTGTCTAACTTGTGTGTAGCTTTTCTGTTTAAGCCTTTCCTGCTCTGCCTCATCTGACTCCACTTCCAGATCTGAGCAGTAGTCAGCTAAATCCACAGACGAGGCTTCTACCTGGTCAGCTCTTTTACAATGGGGTATACTGTATCTCTTCCTAATCCTTGTGGCAAAACCCAGACTGGACTTGGGTTTTTCATAGGAAAACCCTGAAACGGGCTTGGGTTTGTCACAGAACGCAAGGAGCCTAAGGAATAAGATGGGTGAATTAGAAGCTGTGGCACTAAAAGATAACCTTGACATCATCGGCGTCACAGAATCATGGTGGAATGAGGAAAACATCTGGGACACTGTGCTGCCGGGATACAAGCCATACCACAGAGACAATGGGTCAAAAAGGTGGAGGCATTGCCCTTTATGTCAAAGAGGGAATTGAGTCTATCGGAGAGAACACACCGGAAATGAAGAATAAGTTAGAGTATCTATGGGTAAAAATTCCGGGAACAAATGGAATGGAAACGAAGATTGAGATCTACTACCAACCACCAGGGCAGCCAGAAAAAATTAATGGAGAGATAACGGATGAGATTAAACGCAACTGCAAGGGAGGCAACGCAGTTATCATGGGTGACTTCAATTATCCGGGGATAGAATGGAACCTAGGCACCACCGGCTGCGGTAGGGAGACCAAGTTCCTGGATGCTGTGGGCGATTGCTTCCTAGAACAACTTGTCAAGGAAAATACGAGAGGAAATGCAATTTTGGATTTAATTCTAAATGGACTACGAGGATTGGTGCAAGATGTAGAAGTAGAGGGGATGCTGGGAACCAGTGATCACAATAAGATCCGCTTCGACCTGGACACAGAGGCAAAACATCAATCCAGAATGACGGCCACTGCACTGAACTTCCGAAAAGGGGATTACGAAGGGATGAGACTCATGGTGGGGAAGACGATTAAGAAGAGGATAGAAACATAGAATATGATGGCAGAAAAGGGCTGATGGCCCAACAAGTCTGCCCACTCAAAAATCCTCCCAACTAGTCTGCCTACTCAAGAACCCTTCTTCCCTGGAGTATCTATCGTTTGAGCATAACTCTGTAGTACTCCCACCTGTTTGTCCCATCGACTCTTGAAGTTGAGCACGCTACTTGCCTCAACCACTAGAGCAAGCATGGTCCCTTTTTAAGGACACAGTCACCTAGATGCAAAATCTATTTATACCGCGTATCAACAAGGGATCTAAGAGGAAAAAGAACAAGGAACCGGTGTGGCTCACTGTAGCGGTGAAGGAAGTGATCAGAGACAAGAAGACTTAGTGTAAGAAATGGAAAAGGTCAAAAACGGACAAAACTGGAAAAAGCACAAACAGGATCAAAGAAGATGCCATAAGGCAGTAAGAGGGGCCAAAAAAGACTATGAGGAAAAAATAGCCAAAGAGGCGAAAAACATCAAGCCGTTCTTGAAACGACCAGGTCCCAATTTGTATTAGCCTCGTTCTGCTGACCTGCTGTTACATACACAAACAAACGCACATGCCAATATGCCAAGGGATATATATCTCTTTTATTCAGAGTACTGCAACATATATATAGCATTTCACATGGGTCAGTTTTCTCAGCATATGACTGTAGGAACGACCATATATGGTAACAGGATACATAAAAGCAACTAGAAAAAGGTAGCAAACATAAGGGGGGGTAATTATGGCATATAATACTGTCTGTCTAAGGTCTAGCAATGTTTCTTTTGCAACAAATGTTTCTTATTAAAACAAGTTAACTACAGAACAAAATGGAGACACAGAACTCAGAACACAAAAAGAAAAGGCCTTGTGGGGGGTTTTTCTTGGCAAAATGATAAATCAGCAGTTCCTGTTACACAAGCAGGAATAGAAAAACTTACAAAGAATATATGCCCCTTCAATCCCCTCTTAAGTCATGAAAATGACGTCATAAGTGCACAGCATGAGCTTGGAGGGAGAGATATTCCAGATATGTCCTATGATATATATTTCAATAAGAAGGTGTTTAACCCCTCTTGGGACACCAAGAGCAGCAATATAGACATGGGGGTCAAAGCTTCCGAGAAGGTCGGGGGGGGGGGTCTGTGGTAGGGACCGGGGCTGCAGTAGAGCGATGAACAGCAGAGTTGACAATATCATGGAATCACAGGAACCAGGCAAGGCAGGCAGCCAAGAGCGAAAGAGTCAGTCAGCAGGGAGGCCACGCCAGAGTCGGAGAGGAACATGAGCCAGTGTGGTGATGCGGTCCACATCTTCCTTGAGCACGGTACCATCATTATCAAGGTTAAGGCAGCAGTTAGAGAGATGGAACTTGCTACAGACGCCACCTTCCACAGCCAGCAAGTAATCTAGAGACAGGCGATTCTGGTACATGGCAGTGCAAAAGTTCAAGAACAGCCTGCAAGTGAAGTATGCAGTTGAGATTGTCTGTTTAATCTTCTAGCCTCATATGCTTCTTGCTGAACTCTTCATACATCACAACAGTAATTACTTACTGTTATGTTTTTATCATGTATGGCTTTATACTGTTGCTTCCCCTCTATGGAATACCCTCCCCCTTTCACATAAGACTGAATCATCCTTCCAAATTTTTAAAAATAGTTTCAAAACACAAATAAAGATAACCATAACCATCTGTTTACCCAAAGTTTTCTGCATATTTTAGACTGACCCCATGAAAAAGTCTTAATTTTAATGCAGTATATTACCTTTTTGGTTTTCTCCCACCCCATGTCCCTTTCCCTGATTTAGAGTTTGTAACATTTGCTCATATCATCTCTTTTTGTCTTTGTCTTACCTTGATAATTGTGTCCCCCCCCCTTGTTTTTATGTAAATCACTTAAATATTTTATGATTTTGCGGTATGTCAAGAATAAATTGAACCTGAATCTGGTTCTGGGAGCAAAAGTGCCAGTGTTGCCTTTATAAAATAGGCACCTTACTGGACTCCTCAAAGAGGTCCTGTTACAGAATCAGCCTCTTTATTGCCACCCCCTCTGAGACTCTGGCCCACTTAAATTATCTAGGGCTGCCCAACCACCAATATTCAGCAACGCTTAACTGAGAAGTCCTAAAAGCTGTCCAGGCTGGGTTTGGTTTGTGGATCCCAGCCTCGGTCAAGACCTGCATAACTTTTTTTTCCATACCCTCTGATGAAGCCCTCCTTTGTCTGCCCCCTTTTCCCTGCAGGTATGGTCATAATCCCCAACCCCTCTTGATCTAGATGCCCGAAAGAGATTCTAAGTGTGCCATGAGAGATTCCAGAATTTTCCTTTAGTTTTAAAAATTCTCTACGTAAGTATACACTAGAATAGATGACATGTATATCGTGTACGCAAGAGTCTGTCAATGTTATGACCATCCACCCAGACAAGCATAATTCTTTGACCTTGAAAACTAATGACAAGTAATTTTATTTTTTATACAGTAGTTATCTTAACTTGAGCAACAAAGTAGAGAATTTGTCCCTGTAACCGCCCCGTCCCCACGATCACCATCCCTGTCACCACCCCGTCCCCGCGACCACTGTCTCCACAACATCCCTGAAACCACTGTCCCCGCCCTGTCCCCGCGATTACTGTGCTTGCCCCATCCCCACAACTACTATCCCCGCAGCATCCATATAAGCCTCAGTACTGCAATATTTAGCTTATTCCTTCCTTATAAATCAAAGCTCTGGCTGCTGAACTAGAGAAAGAGATGTTCAGCTGGTAGGGCTTTGTTTATAAATTTTTATCAACACAACTAATACACTACTTTATCCTAAAAGAAAAAAAAAAAAGAAATTTTTATTTTCTAACTTTATTGTCTGGTTTCTTCTTTCCTCATCTTCTCATTTAATTCCTTCCTTCCACTGTCAGTCTTCTCTCTGCGTCTTCCATTTGCTCTGTTACTGTGCCTCTCCATTCACCCCCCCCCCCTCATTTGGTCCGACATCCATCTTCTTCCCTCCGCTCCCCCCATAGTCTGGTATCTCTGTCTTCTTCCCTTCCAGTGTCTTCTCCCCACTCTGTCTTCCCCATTTCCCTTCAGCATCTTCTCCCCACTCTGTTCCCTGTTTCCTTTCAGCATATGTTCCTCTCCATCCCCCTTCAGCATCTGTTCCTTTCCTTTCCACCACCACCCTTCCCTCTCGCCACCTCACTGCCCTTCAGCACCCCTTGCACGGTCCGAGCATCACCCTCCCTCCCTTACTTTTGCAGCACATTTTAAGTTTCCAGAGTAACTTGCTTAAGCTGCCGAAGCCTGCCTGCAGTTGCATGCGTTTGTGGGCAGAACCTTCTCCTCTGATGCAATCGGAAGTTGTGTCAGAGGAGAAGCTTCCTCTCACAGACGCACGCGACTGCAGGCAAGCTCCGGCGGCTTGAGCAAGTTACTCTGGAAACTTAAAACGCACCACAAAGGTAAGAGGGAGGGAGGGAGATAAATAGATTCAGCTTGTAGGGAGGGAGGGGGCCGTGTACGTTCCCTCCCTTAAGTGCGGAGACAAGGCCATTCACTGCTCCACAGAGCGGTGGATGGCCTTGTCCCCGTACCTGCAGTGAGCACTTCTCCCTCACCCCATTTCGGTGGGTTACCCGCAACTAGCCTTTCTTGCAGTCTGGATCTTCTTATCTTTGCGAACTTGGATTTTCAGCTCTGATAGAAATTAAATTGAAAAAAAGAGAACGACTGCAGATGATGAAAGGCGTGTTTGCTTGTCGACTATTGGGCTGTGTTTTGAGTTAATTTGCACTCAAAAAACAAGCTCATCCATCACATTAATTAGCAATTCTATTCTGTTACAATTACCCCATACATAGCTTAAATAACTTTAAATAAATAACTCAAATTTAATTTTTTGTTGGTTTTGCAATTTTATAATTTCAATTATAATGTGCCATGAAAAACCTTTACTCCATTTAGGGATCTCAAAATCCCTCCTTGGCCACAATCCAGTTGGGTTTTTAGGATTTCCCCAATGAATATGCATTGAAAGCAGTGCATGCACATAGATCTCATGCATATTCATTGGGGAAATCCTGAAAACCCGACTGGATTGCGGCCCTCAAGGAGGGACTTTGAGACCCCTGTCAGAGTGAAAAAAAGTTTGAGATACATTGATCTAGATAGATCTCCCCAGGCCTACCTAATATCCATGGTGGTCCAGTGGGGGCAGGAGTGAAGCCCAATTGCTCCTGCCCCTTGCGACTGCTTTTGTCAAACATCTTTTTTTGTTGTTTGAGAAAATCATAATAGAAACATTTAGTAAACAGGCAAAACAAACTTACAAAAATCTTGTACACGAACCTAGGATGTCCGGTGCAGTACTTGCAGAGACCCCCCAGGAAAGAGACTTGCAAATCCTGGTCGACAAGTCAATGAAGCCATCTGCGCAATGCGCAGCGGTGACGAAAAGGGTGAACAGAATGCTAGGAATGATTAAGAAGGAGATCACGAACAGATCGGAGAAGGTTATCAGGGCCATGGTAAGTCCCCACCTGGAATACTGCGTCCAGCACTAGTCGCCGTTCAAGAAGAACACGGTACTACTCGAAAGGTCCAGAAAAGAGCAACTAAAATGGTTAAGGATCGAAACATTCAAGATAATGAAGGGAATAGACTTAGTAGATAAAGACAGGTTGTTCACTCTCTCCAAGGTAGAGAGAATGAGAGGGCACTCTCTAAAGTTAAAAGGGGATAGATTCTGTACAAATGTAAGGAAGTTCTTTTTCACCCAGAGAGTGGTGGAAAACTGGAACACTCTTCCGAAGGCTGTTATGGGGTAAAACACCCTCCAGTGATTCAAGACAAAGTTAGAGAAGTTCCTGCTGGACCAGAACGTACGCAGGTAAGGCTAGACTCAGGGCACTGGTCTTTGACCTAAGAGCCGCAGTGTGAGCGGACTGCTGGGCACGATGGACCCAGCAGCGGAATGTCTATAATGGAAACAAAACCAGAACTGACACGATGGACCCAGCAGCGGAATGTCTATAATGGAAACAAAATCAGACCTGGCACGATGGACCCAGCAGCGGCAATTCTTATGTCAGGACTCGCATATGCTCCAGTGAGCAGCCCCACAAAACTTAGCCCCCGCTATTTAGTGCTGGTGCCTAGACATGGCTCAGCATTGCATATCTGGGGCTAATTCTAAATGCAGCTGTCAATATGCTAATTTATCTTATTCATATTCTTTGTGGCTATTCTGAAAATCCAACTAGCTCTAGGATCCTCAGGGCAGAATTGGGAAGCCCTATCCTGGAGGCAAACCTCACCAGCTTGCTTTTCAGGATAACCATTATCAACTTTTCAAAATGATAGGGGATGCTAAATTCAAAACACATTGCCCCTCATTAGACATATTGATGGAGTTTGCTCAATATTGGGGGGTGCTCAAGTACCCACAGAGTTGTCATTTATGATCATTATGACTATGCATGAGATAAACCTGCATACATGGAGATTAGTGCATTCTGCACGCAGTTATACTATATGCCTTACAGATAGTCTGGAAATTTGAGAAGGTGTTGAAAACCAGTGGCTAGTGTGTACCTACATTTGTATATGCAAGTTTGTCTATTTAAATTTATGAATTATTTTGTTTTAACTGAAAATGATATAACAGTCATGATCAAAGATTTTTGTTTTCTTGTTTAGAATGTAAATACTGTGGTATTGCATGGGACCAGTATAAACTCTGTTCCACTCAACACTGCTGCCAGCTTGTCCTGACATGTTCCATGTGTCAAGGGAGAGGTCTCACAGCCTGCTGCTCAGTGTGTCAGAAGAAAGACCAGAAGTTGGCCTTAAGCCTTTCACAGACATTTAAGAAGGAATGTGAGTGTACTGATAAGCGGCAGAGAGCACCAGTTGAACCCATTTAATGAAGTGATCTGAAAGCCCAAGCCAAGCCAAGAACTTTCTGTGCTAATTATGGTTTTAAAGGCAGATAGATCATCTGCTTTAAAATGCTAAACTCAGGGTGATGCCAGGGTTAGTTTTATTTAATTATATTTCTGATAATTCCACTTTGCAAAACCTTTTTACTTCTTACTGTACCATTTGGCTTTTATCAGACAGGGGAAAATGACGGAAGCATTGATAAAAGATAGCATCGAGGAGCAACTAGAAAGGAATACACTTATGAAAACAAGCCAACATGGCTTCTGCAAGGGAAGATTGTGCCTAACGAACTTATTGCACTTCTTTGAAGGAATTAACAGATGGACAAAGGGGACCCCATAGACATCGTATACTTAGACTTCCAAAAAACCTTTGACAAGGTACCCCATGAATGCCTACATCAGAAACTGAAGAACCATGGGGTGGAAGGAGACGTACACAGATGGATCAGGAACTGGTTGACGGGTAGGAAGCAGAGGGTAGGAGTGAAGGGCCACTACTCAGACTGAAGGAGGGTCAGGAGTGGTGTTCCGCAGTGGTCGGTGCTTGGACCGCTGCTATTCAATGTATTTATAAATGATCTAGAAACAGGGACGAAGTGTGAAGTAATAAAATTTGCAGACGACACCAAACTATTTAATGGGGCTAGGACTAAAGAGGACTGCGAAGATTTACAAAAGGGACCTGAACAAACTAGGGGAGTGGGCGACGAGATGGCAGATGAAGTTCAATGTAGAGAAATGTAAAGTCTTGCACGTAGGAAACAGAAACCCGAGGTACAACTACACGATGGGAGGGCTGGTAATGGGTGAAAGTAGCCTAGAAAAAGACTAAGGGGTACTGGTAGACAAGAGAATGAAACCATCGGCCCAGTGCGCAGCGGCCTCTAAGAAGGCGAACAGAATGCTAGGTATCATCAAGAAAGGTATTACAACCAGAACAAAGGAAGTTATCTTGCAGTTGTATCGGGCAATGGTGCGCCTGCATCTGGAGTACTGCGTCCAATACTGGTCGCCGTACCTTATGAAGGACATGGTGATACTCGAGAGGGTTCAGAAAACAGCGACAAGATTGATAAAAGGTATGGAAAACCTTTCCTATGCTGAAAGATTGGAGAAACTAGGGCTCTTTTCCCTGGAAAAGCGGAGGCTTAGAGGGGACATGATAGAGAAAGTGGAGAGGGACAGATTCTTCAAACCTTCGAAGACTACAAGAACGAGAGAGCATTCAGATAAATTAAAAGGGGACAGATTCAGAATCAATGCTAGGAAGTTCTTCTTCACCCAGAGGGTGGTGGACACCTGGAATGCACTGGGTGTCGTAGGACAGAGTACGGTATTGGGTTTCAAGAAAGGATTAGATGTTTTCCTGAAGGAAAAGGGGATTGAAGGGTATAGATAGAGGATTAATATGCAGGTCCTGGACCTGATGGGCATGATGGCACTGCTTATGTTCTTATGTACAGTATATTCCAGTTTTAAATTATTGTTCCCTCACATGACATAAGTCCTGCAGGAACCTTCAGTAGCCATGGGTGTAGGCTACTGCTGCCTGATCAGAACTGTCCTTTGGACAGTTCCCAAGCAGAGTGCAACTTAGACCTCCTCATAATGTTACATGTACCACCTCAGTGGCACTCGAAGCCTCAGCTCTAGCTGGAAACTGATCACAATTCCTATTGCCTGGCCACCAAGGAGCATACAAAACAGTTCTAGAAGGGTTGAGAAAAACTACATGATTGGGAGGCTAGACACAGGAATCTTTAGAATGAAATTCTGATATCTTATGGCAGCCAGAGTCCATTTCTTGAGAAGATAAAGGTCTAGTTCTGGTTTTGTTTCCATTATAGACATGTAGCAAGATGAGTATAAAATAGTACTGCCATGGAAGTTAGAAAACCAGGACTGGCTGCATACTTTAGCTCGTGACATTTTGGATGTACACAAACTGACTGACCATACCTCTATCTGTATGCTTTAATTAATTATTAAGCAAAAATAAAGTTTGTGAAAAGATGACACAGGATTAGGCAGTACTCCTGGGTCCCAAGCCTGAATCAGGCTATCTTCCACTTATTCTATAGAAGCTCATCTATAAGCATTTAGGTGAACAGCTCTCTATTCTGCTGGTCATTTCATTATAATAACTAACTCTGACTGGAAAAGTCAAACTTTACTGATTATATACAAATTCCAGCAGCAGAAGGCTGTTTTTGCTGAACTGGCGTTCAGCAGGCCTAGTACAGAGTGCATATCTAATCACACCACAGAAATAATGGGCATTTTAGCAATGGGTTTTCAGAGCACTGCTGTGACCAGATTTTTACCAGAAGAGGCCAAGTACTATCATTTTAGCCAGGAGCACCACAGTGGCATATTATTCCTGGCGGGAGGCTATGGTGGTCTGTGTGTCTCCATATCCTATAGCATTTTGAGACAGATGTGGTGGACAAGGCATTTCATGCAGAGTTGTCTTAAACCTCTTCTGCAGTAGCTGCTCATTTCTCTCCCTGGTAATTGAAAAACAGTAATCCCACCTCCCTGGCCCCCTAAATTATTGTTTTTCTGGTCAAGTCCAAGTATTTTCAGGATGTCACTGACCGTACAGTAAACCTGCATCAGTCATATCACCCTCGTATTTTGACCTTTGGAAGGGCAGTAGGGGTGGGGGAGACTAGAGCTGAGATTTAGATGGTGATTAAACATAATGATCGCTTCAGACTGGCTACAAAGCCAGGCTGTGTAGGAGAAAGCAGTCACAAAGGGTCAGTATGTCCAGTCACTACAGGAACGATCAAAGTAGTATTCCGTAGTAGAGACTTGTGTCCTTTGTCAACACATACTGTGGTTACATAGTAATATAGTAACATAGTAGATGACGGCAGATAAAGACCCGAATGGTCCATCCAGTCTGCCCAATCTGATTCAATTTTTTTTTTTTTTTTCTTCTTAGCTATTTCTGGGCAAGAATCCAAAGCTTTACCCGGTACTGTGCTTGGGTTCCAACTGCCGAAATCTCTGTTAAGACTTACTCCAGCCCATCTACACCCTCCCAGCCATTGATGCCCTCCCCTGCCCATCCTCCACCAAACGGCCATACACAGACACAGACCATGCAAATCTGCCCAGTAACTGGCCTAGCTCAATATTTAATATTATTTTCTGATTCTAAATCTTCTGTGTTCATCCCACGCTTCTTTGAACTCAGTCACAGTTTTACTCTCCACCACCTCTCTCGGGAGCGCATTCCAGGCATCCACTACCCTCTCCGTAAAGTAGAATTTCCTAACATTGCCCCTGAATCTACCACCCCTCAACCTCAAATTATGTCCTCTGGTTTTACCATTTTCCTTTCTCTGGAAAAGATTTTGTTCTACGTTAATACCCTTCAAGCATTTGAACGTCTGAATCATATCTCCCCTGTCTCTCCTTTCCTCTAGGGTATACATATTCAGGGCTTCCAGTCTCTCCTCATTCTTCTTCTGGCGCAAGCTTCCTATCATTTTCGTTGCCCTCCTCTGGACCGCCTCAAGTCTTCCTACGTCTTTCGCCAGATACGGTCTCCAAAACTGAACACAATACTCCAAGTGGGGCCTCACCAATGACCTGTACAGGGGCATCAACACCTTCTTCCTTCTACTGATTACGCCTCTCTTTATACAGCCCAGCATCCTTCTGGCAGCAGCCACTGCCTTGTCACACTGTTTTTTCGCCTTTAGATCTTCGGACACTATAACCCCAAGGTCCCTCTCCTCGTCCGTGCATATCAGCTTCTCTCCTCCCAGCATATAAGGTTCCTTCCTATTATTAATCCCCAAATGCATTACTCTGCATTTCTTTGCATTGAATTTTAGTTGCCAGGCATTAGACCATTCCTCTAACTTTTGCATATCCTTTTTCATATTTTCCACTCCCTCTTCGGTGTCTACTCTGTTACAAATCTTGGTATCATCTGCAAAAAGGCACACTTTTCCTTCTAACCCTTCAGCAATGTCACTCACAAACATATTGAACAGGATTGGCCCCAGCACCGAACCCTGAGGGACTCCACTAGTCACCTTTCCTTCCTTCGAGCGACTTCCATTAACCACCACCCTCTGGCGTCTGTCCGACAGCCAGTTTCTGACCCAGTTCACCACTTTGGGTCCTAACTTCAGCCCTTCAAGTTTGTTCAACAGCCTCCTATGAGGAACTGTATCAAAGGCTTTGCTGAAATCCAAGTAAATTACATCTAGCATATGTCCTCGATCCAGCTCTCTGGTCACCCAATCAAAAAATTCAATCAGGTTCGTTTGGCACGATTTACCTTTTGTAAAGCCATGTTGCCTCGGATCCTGTAACCCATTAGATTCAAGGAAGTACACTATCCTTTCTTTCAGCAACACTTCCATTATTTTTCCAACAACTGAAGTGAGGCTCACCAGCCTGTAGTTTCCTGCTTCATCCCTGTGACCACTTTTATGAATAGGGACCACATCCGCTCTCCTCCAATCCCCAGGAATCACTCCCATCTCCAGAGATTTGTTGAACAAGTCTTTAATAGGACTTACCAGAACCTCTCTGAGCTCCCTTAGTATCCCGGGATGGATCCCGTCTGGTCCCATCGCTTTGTCCACCTTCAGTTTTTCAAGTTGCTCATAAACACCCTCCTCCGTGAACGGCGCAGAATCTACTCCATTTTCTCGTGTAACTTTGCTAGACAATCTCGGTCCTTCTCCAGGATTTTCTTCTGTGAACACAGAACAGAAGTATTTGTTTAGCACATTTGCTTTCTCCTCATCACTCTCCACAAATTTGTTCCCATCATCTTTTAGCCTAGAAATTCCATTTTTTATCTTCCTCCTTTCACTAATATATCTGAAAAAATTTTTATCTCCCTTTTTTACATTTTTAGCCATTTGTTCTTCCGCCTGTGCCTTCGCCAAACGTATCTCTCTCTTGGCTTCTTTCAGTTTCACCCTGTAGTCCTTTCTGCTCTCCTCTTCTTGGGTTTTTTTTATATTTCATGAACGCCAACTCTTTCGCCTTTATTTTCTCAGCCACTAGGTTGGAGAACCATATCGGCTTCCTTTTTCTCTTGTTTTTATTGATTTTCTTCACATAAAGGTCCGTAGCCATTTTTATCGCTCCTTTCAGCTTAGACTACTGTCTTTCCACTTCTCTTATGTCCTCCCATCCTAACAGCTCTTTCTTCAGGTACTTTCCCATTGCATTAAAGTCCGTACGTTTGAAATCTAGGACTTTAAGTATCGTGCGGCCACTCTCCACTTTAGCCGTTATATCAAACCAAACTGTTTGATGATCGCTACTTCCCAGGTGAGCACCCACTCGAACATTAGAGATACTCTCTCCATTTGTGAGGACCAGATCCAATATTGCTTTTTCCCTTGTGGGTTCCGTCACCATTTGACTGAGCAGAGCCTCTTGAAAGGCATCCACAATCTCCCTACTTCTTTCTGATTCCGCAGACAGAACATTCCAGTCCGCATCCGGCAAGTTGAAATCTCCCAACAGCAGAACCTCCTCTTTCCTTCCACACTTTTGGATATTCACAATCAGATCCTTATCAATTTGCTGCGATTGAGTCGGAGGTCTGTAGACTACACCCACGTAGATAGAAGTTCCATCTTCTCTTTTCAGAGCAATCCATATCGCTTCTTCCTCTCCCCAGGTCCCTTGCATTTCGGTCGCTTGGATATTGATCTTTACATAGAGAGCTACTCCTCCACCTTTATGACCATTTCTGTCCTTCCTAAAAAGATTATATCCCGATATGTTTGCATCCCATCCATGTGATTCACTGAACCATGTCTCTGTGATAGCAACAATATCTAGATCTGCCTCTAACATCAGGGCTTGCAGATCATGAACTTTGTTGCTTAGACTGCGAGCATTTGTGGTCATCGCTTTCCAGCTATTTTTCAGCGATAATCTCCTTTTTCGTATGGATTTTTGTGTCGTTTCACTTTCCGTTGCAATACTAAGAAATGAGTTGTTGATATTGCTTATGTTGCAGCCTTTACTACTATCATATCTTTTCTTTTGCCGGGGGTGGTCTCTATAATTGTCCTTCGTACATACACCACCCCCACCTTCTAGTTTAAATGGCTAGAAAAACATTGTCTAAATTTCTCTGCAAGGTTTCTTTTTCCTGCTGTAGTAATATGTAGCCCATCAGTGCAATATAGCTTCTTGTCCTTCCATGTATTTCCCCATCCTCATATGTACCTGAAGCCTTCTTGATGACACCAGGCTCTGAGCCATCTATTAAAGTCCTCTGTGTTTTTCACTCTTTGCTCTCCCTTTCCATATGCAGGCAGTATTTCAGAAAAAGCTAAAGTCTTTACAAAAGGTTTCACGCCCTCACCAAGCTCCCGAAAAGCTTTCTGTGCTGCAAGTGTGGAGTTGTTGGCCAGGTCATTTGTTCCCAGATGGATAACAACATCAGTGTTAAAATCCTTAGTTTCTTCCTTAATTATAGTCAGTATTTGCTTGGAACTCCTGGTAGCTGAGGATCCTGGAAGACATTTCACTATTTTGGTCTCCTCGCCCTGTGTTCCAAGGTTAGTGCCTCTGATGATGGAATCCCCCAACAGTAATAGTTTTCTGTTTTTGGCTTTTTTTATTTGTACTTAGGGTGCGCTTGTTCTCTTGGTTACCTTCATTGGTTCCAGTCCCACCTCCCTTCTGTTTTCTTGAGTATCGCAGTGCATTAGTGGAGCGAAGGAATTCTGTAGAGGTAATATTAGTGAAGGTGGATGTTTCTGAGTTACATGTCGCAGTCTTCCTGAGCCTACTGTGACCCATTTATTCCTGGGCTGTTTTATTCTTTGAGGTAGAGGTGGTAAGTTGGTATGATTTTGTGGAGCGATGGAAGCTGCTTTAATTGTATTCAATTCCTGTTTAAGTTTGCAGAGCTCCTCCTTAATACTGGCAAGTTGAAGACAGATGGGGCAAGCCTTAAGCCTCCAAATAGTATGTCTTGGAATTAAAGCACCACAGTGATTGCATAGAATAAAGGTCATCTTGATTGGTTGTGAAGTCCTGATTATATGGGTCTCTATATATGAAAAGTGGTCCCTGGGGTTGGTGGGACTATAAGTCTTACCCTTATTCCTATGAAGCTTTTTTATATATACAGTGGTGCCTCACACAACGAACTTAATTCGTTCCAGGAGCAAGTTTGTTATGCGAAAAGTTCGTTATGTGAAACGCGTTTTCCCATAACAATACATGTTAAAAAAAATAATTCGTTCTGTAGCATAAAATATGCTAAGATGACATAAAAAAAGATAAATTTATCTTGTTAGAGCTGTTAGCATGATATAGAGGGGATATATGTGAAGGGGAGGGGAGACAGGGGTTTTGTTGATCCTTGCTGTGTATTATAATCACCCCCCACATACTCCCCAGTACCTTTTTTAATTCCTCCCATCTTTCCCAGCCAGTGGCGTACAGGCCAGAAGCGCAAAGATCAGGAGCAATTCCTCTGCACGCCTGTGTGGGCCCATGCCGATCTCCGAATGGCTGCAGTTAGTTCTTGTGAGTCCCGCGAGAGCTGGCTGCAATTAGTTCTTGTGAGTCCCGCGAGAGCTGACTGCAGCCATTCAGAGATCAGCGCAGGCCCAGGCAGTAGCACAGAAGGCTTGCTCTTGATCTCTGCGCTTCTGGTTGGGAAATTTGCTAGACCACCAGTTCGAGTGAGCGGGTGAGAAAGTTGCAGCAGTGGTGGCTTTTTTAAAAAAATATGTGGCGGCGGGGGGAGGTTTAAAAATATGCGGTGGCGGCGGGGGGAGGTTTAAAAATATGCGGTGGCGGCGGGGGAGGTTTAAAAATATGCGGTGGTGGCGGCGGCAGGGGGGTTTAAAATATGTAGCGCCGAGAGAGGGCAGTTAAGGATGCAGCTCGGGCGACTTCGTTGTGTGAAACGAAGTTCGTTGTGGGAAGCAAGACCTGAAGTCCGTTGTGTGCAGCGTTCGCTGTGCGAGGCGTCCGTTATGCGAGGCACCACTGTATATATATTTTTTTTAGTAAGAAACAGGGATGAGAAGAGAAATTAAGCAGATATAATGCTGAAAACCAGTGAAAAGAGCAGAATATGAAATGCAGAGCAACTTATCTTATTGAATGAAGTTCTAGGGCAGCCTTGTTCACAGCAATGTCCCAAAGATAACCTTAGAAGTAAAACAGAGCCCCTCCCTTCTCCACCTAATCAGCAGAAAACAATGGCTGAATACTAGTAAGACAGAAATATAGGCTCTATACCACCTAAAACACAGTATTTTAAACAGAAATGCAGGTTCTATAACAAATCAGTGGCTACCCTAAAACACAGGATTTATAACAGGATTTTCCCTACTTTAGTCACCCTGAGCCACAGGCACCAGGATTTAATTAGAGTTAACAAAGTCTTACCCTTTTTCCTATGAAGAGGAAGAGGAAATAAGATTTAACAGAGGAAAGAGAAGGATTTATTTTTTTGTGCTTTTTTATTTTTTATTTTTTAGTAAGAAACAGGGATGAGAAGAGAAATTAAGCAGATATAATGCTGAAAACCAGTGAAAAGAGCAGAATATGAAATGCAGAGCAACTTATCTTATTGAATGAAGTTCCAGGGCAGCCTTGTTCACAGCAATGTTGTAGGCCAAAATTTGAAAATTTTCCCCCACTGTATTGGTTCAGGCTATATAATAGCTTATCTAGATTATGCCAACTCTCTTTATGCTGGTTTGAGTAAAGGTAATTTGAAGAGATTACAATTCATCCAGATTATGGCGGCCAAAATAATTTTTAATAAAAATAAATACGATCATGTCTCTCCATTATTGAAGGCTTTACATTGGCTCCCAATGTGTTGGAGAGTTCAGTTTAAGTGTGTAAATATTATTTTTAAGAGCCTATATGGGATTTTTCCCTCATTGCTTCCTCTTTCTTTTAAATCATGTCGTATTCAGTCTACAAGATATATACACAAATATAAATTACAATTTCCATCTATTAAAGGGATTAAAACATTAGGTAAATTTTAACATTCATTGGTATTCATAATGGTGAAAATCTGGAATGACCTTCCTACAGATATTAGAACTCTTTCTTCATTGATACATCTTAGAAAAACCCTTAAAACTTATCTGTTTACGAAATATCTCACAGATATCTGATAAAATCCGTGAGTTAATAAGTATATTGATTTTTCCTGTTCTACAGTTTTTTCCTGTCTATCAATCTCTTAAAGTTTGTCTTTGTTAACCGGATCGAGTCCCTTTGGGGAATGACCAGGTATATAAGACTAAGGATTAGATTAGATTAGATAAACAGGAAAAAAAAGGTGGAGTAATATTGCACCAAACATCCAGTGATTTCTGTTATGCCTGGATTTCTTCTGTGCTTAACAGCAGGGGAAATGGATTCTCTGTTTTTAAACAGAACAACTTGTCCTCATAAGCTTTTGATATGTTCTGATTTTAACAAGTATAATTGAATTAAAATATAAGTATACTGTAAAAATGATTTTATAATCATGTGTTTAATGTCAGATTCAAAAACTTTATTGGCACGACAATTTGTACTGGTACTTCCAAAGGAATACATAAAGTGGTTAAAAAATAACAGGTCATCATCATTCAGTAATGCCACACAAGATGGAGGGGGGAATGGAAAAAAAAAACAGTTTTTACTTTAGCAAAGCAGTTTGCTTCTGTGCGGACTTGTTTATAAAAAGAAGCTCCATGATCATTATAGTTCTTTGGTTAAAAGGATTGTGTCTGAAACTTATATAAAACAAAACACACATGCTCATACGTTAGAATTGCCCATGCCTTGTTCTTTTCTTTAAACATTTTACTGTCAATTCTTCTGTTTCTTACTGCAATGCAAATTCAAGTGTATTAGGGATGGTATGCTGAACCATAGGGCTGTCCATCTACTATGCTCACAAGCATACTGCAAAAGATGTCAATCAAAGCTGTTCTGCTCCTCCTCCTTTTCTATGGTGTCTGCTGCCCTCTTCAGTTCTTCCTTCTGAAGGCAAACATGAAGGTGTCTTGCTGATCTACTACAGTTATTTCTTTATTGTTTTGGGGTACCTTTTTTGCTTTATTTGCAGTTTTTTATGCAGCTTCAAGGACTTCTGTGCCTGCTTGGAAAGGAGCAAACATTTAATCTGCAGCTGGCAGGTGTATCCTTCAGGGACCTGTATAGCCAGTCTGCTGAAGATTTGTGGAGTTCAGGGTTCCAGGCCCAGCACTTGCTCACTTCCTTGATTTGTTCAAGAGCTTGAGCACAAGCTCTCTTTAGCCAGGGACGAGTAAAGGTGATTTTTTTTTTTTTTTGGCATTTTGCATCTTTTGCTCATTTGTTTGGCGGTTCCTGAGGAAGGGGCTATAGTGCCCTGAAACCAAGCTGGATCGAACCGAGGCTTTGGCATCTTCAAATAAAGAGAGAAACTTTATATTTGTTGGACTGTGATGCTATGAATATTGAACAGAGATGGTTCACTTTATAAGAACTAAGTTGGGGGAGGGGGGAAATGATTGTTAATGTAATAATTATATAGCGAATAATGTGTTTTTGTGCAGTTTTTCTGATATATCAATTGTATTACATTATTGAAGTTTGAAAATCAAAGATTCATAAAAAAAAAAAAAAGAAAGAACTAAGTTTATTTATTTATTCAATTTTCTATACCGTTCTCCCAGGAGAGCTCAGAACGGTTTACATGAGTTTATTCAGGTACTCAAGCATTTTTCCCTGTCTGTCCCGGTGGGCTCACAATCTATCTAATGTACCTGTATTTTTGAACTATTAAGCCAAGTGTTTTGAATTATCCTATGCAATTGCCACTATTGATTTTTGTCCTGGCTGGCTATTGAGGGGCTGTTACTGTGAACTTTATTGAGATCATTGACATTTTGAAAGATATATAGATTAAATTAATATTTGATTTGTTTCCACTTAATTTACATTCACTAAACACATAAACAGGTGTAAACCCAATGATGATGTGTGGTTAATACCTTATTAAATCTTTTCTGAAGATGTATATAACTGGTTTATTGAGCAATAGAGCTTTTTCCATTTGGAGATTTGTTCTTTAGAGCTCAGAAACCTCACACTGAGGACAGGATTCTCAAAACTTTAATGCCGTCACTAAATTGTTTTCCAGTGGTTTAGCCTGCAAGCATTTTAGCGATGGATTATCAAAATGGATTATCTCTGTCTTTAGTGAGGTTTCTAACAGTCTCCGACAATGGCATGCAAATGTGATCTTTAACATTGAAATGAGCCCTCTGGTGGAGGCATTTTCAAAGAGCAGTGTCAGCTTTTGGTGACAAAAAGCAGCGACTGGTCCGGGGTGCCGTTACAGTGCCAGCACTTACATTTTAACTGTGGCTAATTACATTATATTACATTACATTAGGGACTTCTATTCCGCCTATACCTTGCAGTTCAAGGCGGATTACAAAAGAGCTAACTGGACATTTCCAGTGAAGTTACAACAGTTTTGTTTTTTGTTTCTTTTATTTGGTTACAAGGGAGGAGAGGTAGCTGGATTAATTCCGGAAGAACTTGCAAATTGGATATTAAATTGACTGTACGTTACTGTGTGATATAACAAATAGATTACAGTTAAGAGTACAAATAAGATTACGTTACATTTCAGGGATCTGAATACTTGGTTGGTGTTTAGGGGAGGAAGAGATTATTTAAGTGGAGGTTTTGGAGAGAATTTATCTAGGAGGAGGGGGAAGGGTTGGGTTAAGATATCTGGATAAATTTTTTGAAAAGTAGGGTTTTGATTTCTTTTCAAAAAGTTTTGAAGTCACCCATTGCCGTCAACAGGTTGGAGATGGAGTGGTTAAGTTTTGCTGCTTGCGTCGCCAGAAGGTTATCAAACATCTTTTTGCGCTGAGTGCCCTTGAGTGGAGGGAAGGCAAAAGGGTTCGGAGTTCTTCTTTGTCTTGAGGTGAGGATCTGGTTTAGGCGGTTGTTTAGATAGGGGGGGTGGAGCCGTTTAATGCTTTGAATAATAGTAGAATTTGAATTGAATTCGTGCTTGCATAGGTAGCCAGTGAGAGACTAGGAAGGCAGTTGTAATATGATCATATTTTCTCAGGGAGTAGATCAGTCTGAGGGCAGTGTTTTGTATAGTCTGAAGTTGTTTTATCATGTTGGCAGGACAAGGTAGATAGAGGGAATTGCAATAGTCCAGTAGACTTAAGACTAGGGATTGGACAATTAGCCTGAATTGTGCTGAGTCGAAGAATTTTCTTATTTTACGTAGATTTCTCATAATTAAAAAAGCTTTCTGGGATGTTTTATTGATTTGGAACTGCATTGTGCAGCATCTGTCTATCGTTACTCCTAGGAGTTTGAGTTTGGGCTGTATTGGGTATTTGCTGTTTTTAATTTTCAGTTCTGTAATGGTGGGAGTTTTGGCCTTTTCAAGCAGAAGGAATTTTGTTTTATCTGAATTTAGTTTCAGTTTGTGGTCTACCATCCATTTTTCCACTGCATCTAGGAGTCGAAGAGGAGGAGTATGGTGATGTCGTCTGCGTAGCTGAAGGATGTAACATTTAAGTTATCTAAAGTGGCTCCAAGGGAGGAAATAAAGAGGTTGAAGAGCGTAGGTGATAGAGGTGATCCTTGTAGAACTCCGCATGGGTTGGACCATGGTTCTGATTTGATATTATTGGACTTTATCCTGTAGGTTCTTGATTTGAGGAATCCTTGGAACCAATTATAGACCTTGCCTGAGATCCCAATGGCATCAAGTATTTGTAGCAGTATGGAGTGGTCAACCAGGTCAAATGCTGCGGAGAGGTCAAGTTGGATTAGCATCATCTTTTTGCCTTTGCTAATTTGCTGTCGAGCTGTGTCTAGTAGTGTTACAAGTAGTGTTTCTGTGCTGTGGTTGGTTCGAAATCCTGATTGTGAGGGGTGAAGTAGGTTATGGTCTTCCAGGTAGTTGGTGAGGTATTGTGCAACTAGACCTTCTATTATTTTAACGTATATTGGTATTGAAGCGATTGGTCTGTAGTTGGAGGGATTATCTATTGGGCCTTTGTGGTCTTTCATGATTGGGGTGATTATGATCTCTCCAAGGTCTTGAGGGAATTGACCTTCTGTTAATGTGGTTTGAATCCATAGCATGAATGTGGTGGAGGAGTTTGATAACAGGTAGATGGGGCAGTTATTTAGGTCGCAAGAAGCTTGGCTGTATTTTTTGTAGAGTCGATTCATATCCAACCAATGTAATACAGGGAAGACTGTCCAGCTTCTGTCTGCGGCGATGGTTTCTCCTGTTGAAGGGTTTGTTGTTATCTTGTCGAAGTGAGTGTGAATATTGTTGAATGCGGTTCTGATCTTGGTGATCTTATTTTTGAAATAGTCTGCTAGTTGGATAGCTGTCGGTGGGTGGTTTCCTTGTGTACCTAGGTGAGGTTTGGTGTCGGTGAGATTCTTTACTAAATTGAATAGCTTTTTTGTGTCTAGGGTTTCCGTGCCTATCATTTTGGAGTAGTAGGCTTTCCGTTTTTCCTTGAGTTTGTTCTTGTATTGGTTGATTTGAGTTCTCCATGCTATTTTTGTGTGCTCTAGGCTCTTTTTTTTCCATTCTCTTTCTAGTTGTCTGCATAGCTTTTTTAGTTGGAGAAGTTCAGTGTCGAACCATTTGTCTGACAGTCTGCAGATTCTGAATTTTAATTTTTCAGGAGCTAGCTCATTCAGGATAGTTTCGCTTACAGTACGCTATTGTGATATGAATTCGTTGGGGGCTATATTGGTGATTGCGGGGTCTGCTTTGTCCCAGAATGTGGAGGGTTCGATTTTTGGCGTGTTTTGAAGGAGGTTTTGGGAGGGGGTTGCTTGTTATTGCGTTGAGCCCAATTGATGTTAAAGGTGTATTTGTAGTGATCTGACCAGAGGGAGGGGTGCCAGGCCCCATTTGAGATGTGGATTTCGGGATTGTGAGTGTGTTGGGACATGTATGCAGCGACATCTAGTTGGTGGCCTTTTTCGTGTGTGGGTTGGGGGTTGAGGATCTGGTAGTTCAGTGCTTTGAGGTATAAGAGTATATTTTCTACTTGTTTGGAGATGTAGTCTTCTAGGTTGCGGTTTGTCTCCAAGGAGTAGGTTATGAGGTGATATTAGGGAGTTCTGGTAAATGAATTCTTCGAGAGCTTGTTTGTTAGCATTCCATTTTCCTGGTGTTGTGTAACAAAGAATGCAGGTTAGAGTTCCTATGAGTGTATCGTCGGATAATTGGCAGGCTAGGAGATCTAGATGGGGAGTGGAATGTTTGTCTATTGTTTTTGAGTATGATGGCTAGACCTCCTCCTCGTTTTTTTTTCTCTGCAGACCAATTCTATTTTGTAACCCTTCGGGCAGAGTTCTGTGATGCTGGGATCCAAGTCAGAGATTAGCCAGGTTTCAGCTAGGAATAAGCAACTTAACTGTTTTTTAACTATCCAGTCCTTTATAAGGTTTGCTTTTGTGCTTATTGATCTGATGTTCATATATGCACAGGCTAGTGAGGTATAGTTTGTGTGGGGAGAGGGGGTGCATTTTGGGTGGAAGAAATTTTTAGTTTGAGGGTGAGAATTGTGGACTGAAGATCTTGGTTTTGGGGGTGGTCTTTTTCCCCAGCTGGTAGGAATGCTGATATGGTTGAATGAGGAGCAGTCTATCAGGTTTCTGGTAGAGTTTTCTGGATGGTTGAGGATGCCTGTAGGATTCTGTTAAGGTTGGGATTGAGGACCCTGCTGTTTTTCTGTTGGTTAGGAATAGGAAGAGTAGTAGATGGATGAGTAAACTTGTTGTTAAACCGGGAGACATTGTGTTTTTGTGTGCAGAGGGGTATCTTCTTTAGCCTGGTACCTGGTGTGAGGTGCAAGAATCTGGGAGGTGTAGAGAAGGTTGGGGAGAGGAGAGGAGGGGAGAGCATCTTTCTTCCACTCTGTCCTGTTGTGTTAGGGAGTCTGCTATGCTCACTTGTGAGTTCTGATCTGGGAATGTTTCCTCTTCCAGTTGGTTGTGGGGAGTAAGTGAAGTGGGACTCACTCACCTTGAGGGTAAGACCGCTGGTGTTCCCTCTGAGTTTGGTGGAGTGGGCGGTTTCCCGGCATCGGGAGCGTTGAGATAGCTGAAAAAAAAAATGTGTATCTATATATTTTTAGTGGAGGGTAGTAAAATCATGCTTCTTTTGAGTTTTTGGGAGAGACAAGCATGTTTCATGTGCACTTGTTAAAAGCCAACGTTTCTTCTTGAGCGCGTGTATGATACCCTTATCTTGTGTATTTCATAAAATTTTACATTAAAAACAAATTACAAGATTTACCTGAATTATAGTAGTTTTTGGGAGAGCAAAGCATGTTTTATGCACGATTGAAAAAAGTTGATGTTGCCTCTCCCCTCCATTCGTCCAATAATGCAGCAGGAGGGGGGGGGGCTTACGCCATTTTTCTGTGCATGTGGCTGAGCCTCTGCCACAGCTGGTATTAGCTGGAGTTGACTACATAGTGGATGCGCTCTATGAAATATAGTACTCCCCAAAAAAAATTTGCGGGAGTTCTGTTTCAGGAACCCTGGTGAATTTTGAAAAACCATGAATACGGTTAAAAGGCAGGAGAGGGCAGCTAGGGCGCCAGAGGATGCAAAATCACTTGAGGCAGGAGAGGGCAGCTGGGCTGCAAAATCACTTGCGGTATGCTCCGACCGCCTCTTCCTGTTACTAAAGTCAGGCTGTACCAATCAGGAGCTGCTTTGACTCACAGCTTCTGATTGGTGTAGCCTGAATTTAGTACAGGAAGAGGTGGTCAGAGAATACCGCGAATTAGTGAGTCTGCAATTCGCAAACCGCTGTAATCAGAGTTATTTTGATCTCCGCCCATCTTATGCTTTGGATCAGGCTGTGCTAGTCCAAAAAGGATACTCTGAAGTAGTATGTTTTAATTGTTATATTTTTTTGTTTAAATGTTATTTTAAACCTTGTACAACGCTTTGTAGTTTCAAAAAAGCGTTTAATCAAAAAACTGAATAAACAATAAACAATTCTTAGAACCCCCCCAAAAAAAGCCAACAACAGTGTCAGCATATGCTAAAGCAAGGGAGACATTTCAGCACTGATGCACCAGAGAAAATTTAGAGCTGGGCAATGCCCCCATCTCATTAGTACTGGCATTCCTCCAAGAGGGCCTTGACAAGATACTGGCAGTAGCATCCCTTAGAGTCCAAGTAGCAGGGCTCTCATGCTTCAGGGGTTGAGAGAAGAGAGCTTCATTAGCGACCCACTTGGATATAAGTTCATGAAAGGTGCCTTGAGACTATGGCCCATGATTTGAGACTCATTTCCCTCCTGGACTTTTATTATAGTTTTAGAGGGCCTCAGCAGAGCTCTGCATGAGCCCTTACAGGATGCCTCCCTCATGGATCTGTTGGTCAAAGCAGTCTTTTTGGTGGCAATTACTTCTGCCTGGAGAATCTCAGAATTGCAGGCCCTGTCATGCAGAGAGCCATTCCTCAAGATCCCAGAAGCAGGAGTGTCTTTGCGTACAGTTCCTTCCTTCCTCCTGAAAGTCATTTTGGTGTTGTATGTCAACCAAGAGGTTAGGTTGCCAGCATTTCACCACACAGGGTCCAAGAAGAAAGAGTGGTAGAAAACTGGAATACTCTTCCAGAGGCTGTTATAGGGGAAAACACCCTCCAGGGATTCAAGACAAAGTTAAACAAGTTCCTGCTGTATCAGAACATACGCAGGTAAGGCTAGTCTCAGTTAGGGCACTGGTCTTTGACCTAAGGACCGCCGTGTGAGTGGACTGCTGGGCATGATGGACCACTGGTCTGATCCAGCAGCAGCAATTCTTATGTTCAATGTCTTAAAAGTTTTGGATGTCAGGAGAGTCCTATTGCATTACCTGGAGGTGACCAATGAGTTTCATCTTTCAGATCATCTTTTTGTATTAACCAATCAGGCTTGACAAGGCAGACCCACTTCCAAGGCCACCATCTCTAGCTGGATTCATAGAGCTATAGCCTCTGCATACATTGGTTGTGTTAAAAAGCTGCCTATCTCATTGCAGGCATATTCGACAAGGGAGTGGCCTCCTCTTCGGCAGAAGCAAGGGCGATGCCTTCTGAAGAGATTTGTAGGTTGGCCACCTGGTCCTCTCTTTGTATTTTCACCAAATTCTACAGGGTGGACATAGCAGCACAGGAGGATGCTACTTTCAGGTCCTTAGTACTATGTGCAGACTCATTTCTCCCACCCTAAAGTTTGTGGATTGCTATGGTTCAGCATACTATTCCTATTGCACTGGAAAAAGAGATTAGATTCTTATCTTTGATAATATCTTTTTCATTAGATAGGGATGCAGAACCCCCTCCACCCAGCAATTTATTAGATGCGCCTGCTTTCTGACTCAAGCTTAATGGTCAGCTCCATAGCTAGGAATTTACTGTCAGTCAGACCATTGCATTGTGAAGAATCTGTGTATATGATTACAAGGGAAGAATTGTTGAGCTCCATAAATGTTCAGGCTGTTTATGTTTTTTGTTTAACTTGTATTTTTCTTACATTCATTGTTCCACTCAGAGGCTTCCTAATGTTTTAACTGCATTACTGCTCATTCAGTGAATGTTTGAGCAGATCAGACACCTGGTTTCCCCATACCCCTCCTTCTCCCAAATTCTTCTGTAGGGCTGTCACCAGCTTTGGTACAAATTAAAGGTGGCAGCTGAAACCGTGGGGAAGGACAAGGCGCTGAAAAGCTGCGATTGACATCTTCTACAGTATGCTCGTGAGCATGGATGGACAACTCTACGCTTGAGCATACTATCTCTATCACTGGAAAAGATATTATCAAGGTAAGAACCTAATCTCTATATTGTAGACTTACCAGAAACAATCAACAGAGAGCAATACATGTGATCTGCTGAATATTTAATCCTGTCTGAGTGGGAACTGTATCCTCATACTACATATACAACTGTTGTTTGCACCTCTGTTTCTAATTGAGAAACAGGCTGCATTGCTGAAGTCTTGTGATAACACACCTATGCACAATATACAAAAAAATGTTGCATGAAAAGTCAATGGAGACTGATCATCTTACAATATTGTATTTGAACATTTTAAGTGTTACATGAAGAATGTCCTTAGCAAAATGGAGGCATGCTAGTGTTCAGGTTTTTACAGTTTTTAGTTTCTTTTCATTTTGAATCTTAAGCATTGAATTTTCACTTGTTCACCATCATTACTAAGAAACTGTGAACTGTAACATATGTATAATGTTCTACCTAACTTTTATTTTTAGTAGCTGGACAAAATGGTCAGAGTCCTGAGTGACAACCAGAGCTTGAAAAATTTCATAGCAGATAGCTCAGCAAAGGTTTACTCTGTACCTGTGATCCACAAGTCCTTAAAGTATACCATGATGTTTGTAAAATCTGACAAGTTGAAAAATGTATTTGTGGTCGAATGTATAAATAAAGCATTTTTTATCCTTCTAAAATTGTGTTAAGATGCTTGTTCTTGCAACTAAATCCTGCATGAATCTTAAAAAGTATACAGGAAATAAATCCATTACACGATATAATGACAGTTTCATCTGTTGCTAGGGTAAATTTGTTCCTTAGCGAGACTGCTTAACATCTGTAACCAACAAGGTTGAGTTTTCTGTCTCTCTGAAAAACATCCTTGGCCATATTGACTAAAATCACTAGATGAGTTAAAAACCATTTTAGTGTGCAATGATGATGCAAAATGGAAATAATCCACAACAAATACATTGTGCAGCCACTTTTGCCTTTTAGGATTCCACAATGTGGCACAAACTATCAATAAAAGAAGGTCTTGTTCCCAGGCTCTGGCTTCACCTTCTGGAAGGAGAGGGGGATGAAGGTGGACTACACCCCACTCCGACACTTGGGATAAATTGGCCCATCCAAGTCTGCAAACCTCCTCTTCCTCACTAGAAAGGCAATGCAGAAGAAAGTTTCAGGCAAAGGATGTTGCTGTATGTAATTCTAGTATTAGCTATATTGATCCTAGAAAAATCCAGATTCTTTGCAGCTGTGATATCTTACAGTAGATCAGCATAAGAATTATTCAAAGATGATGCTCATGTACTGTTCAGACCCTATATTTCCCTTCTTTAGTTACAAAATACTTGTTGAACCTTAGGCCCCTGTCTGAACTGAATCTTATGTGTTTTCCTTAGGATTTCTTACCTCTCTGTCCTGTTTCCTTAGAGCTGCTCTCATATTGGGCTGGGTGTGATTTTACAAAGTTTTCACTTTAAACATTTCTAGTCACTGAAAAATGAATCATAGGGGGGTAACACAATATAATAATGGTGTCACAAAACCCATATTTGGGGGTCACAACTTGAGTGGGCTCTCCACAGGTGCATCATTATGCTGCTGCTTGGGAGGGGGGGTCATACAATTGTATTTGTATACCAGTTTAATTGCTGATACACATTGATAACATCAATCAGTTATGGTTATTAATATAAGAGGGACTTTGTGCTATTAAAAATAGCAAATAAGAAAACCATTACAGAGTAAAAAATGCAACTGTAGCAATAACCTTTGCTGTTTTTAAACCTGTTGTAAGGAAAAATATACATTATAAATAGTTTTAGAACCGATGTGGCTGAAGCTTAGAAACAGCAGTGCAATAAAGAAGCCATAAAGAATATTCCCTAAGACCACTATCAAGCGAGGTGTAAAAGAAAATGGAAAAAGGAAAGACAGCTTATATAGAACCAGGAGATGGCAACAGAAAACACTGCCAGCAAAGCAGAGCTTGGAGAGCTACATGAAGTATAAAAAGTGCTCTCTGTACTTATACATCTTCCAGTTGTAGAGCTGAGATGTTATAAAATGGGCCATCACATCGCTGCACACGAGCTGCAAATAAGAATCAGATCAGAAAACATTTATAAACAAGTCTGACAAGATCACTGGTGCTAGCAGGGAAAAAGAGATGGCACAGGGACACTGACAAAAATGGGGCAGCATTATCTGCAGCCCCGTGCATTTATTCTTTAAAAATGATATAAATAGACACTCAGTTGCATGTTCCATAAACTACTGTCAAATGCTATGTTCCATGTTTTCATGTTTGCAGAGTGCCACCTTGTCTTCCCTCTCTTCTCCCAGGCTAATTTGGGAAATTGTGTCTGACGCTGGAGCTAAGAGAAGGGGCAGATGCTGGGGGTTGGCAGTTTGAGAAAAGCATTGATACTGGAGGAGGAAGAAGGTAGAAGAAGCACGGAGTGGGGGCATATATCAGGGACAGTGGAAAGTAAAGATGAAGGAGCAGCGGGATGGATGCTCAAAATAAAAAGGGAAAATAAATACAGGAGATGAAGGCAGATGGGCTGAGGCTGGAGAAAGGGAAGAAAGGCATAGGGCTATAAAGAGGGTGAGACACAAAGGAAAGGGACAAGTCTTTAAGGGGGATGAGAGGAAGAGGAAATGTGGCAGTAAAATACAGAATTGGAGTTTGTATAAAGGGGCAAGATGCAAGAAAGGGACTAGAAGTGGAGAGGACATGAGTAACCAAAGAAACTGGGGTTGACGAGGGAATGAGAGAAGTAGATGAGACCAGGTAGTACTTAACTACAGAGGGTCAAAACGGGGCACTAGAAAGTGGCTGAAAGACAAACAGGAGGACGGCAAATGAATGAGAAATGGGTGGAAATGGATGAACTAGAAAGGTAAGTATAGGAGTAAAATGATGCAGGGCTGGAAGGGAGAGATGGATGAATAAAATCTAACTAAATGTAGATAAAAAGGCATGTGTGAGAAAAGGCCGAAATGGAAGGATTGATGTCAGAGATAGCTGGAGGAGAAGAAAGTGAATAGTGGAGGATTGCTATTGGGACTGATTTGTGAGTGACATTGCTGAAGAGTTAGAAGGAAAAGTTTGGCTTTTTGCAGACAACATGAAGTTTTACAACAGTGTGGCCACTCCAAAGGGAGCGAACAACATGAGAAGTGATCTAAAAAGATTAAAATGTAATGTGTAGACTGATGCTGTATTTACTGGGGGGGGGGGGGGTGAGTGGCTGAAAACACAAACTGGAAGAGGGAACTTGGGATGATTGTTTTGTTGCCTTAAGATCCCTAGGTGGTGGCTGTAATCAGAAGGATGCTAGTTTGCATATCCAGTAAAAGAAAAGTATTAATGCAAGTTACTGGTGAGGCCTATACAAGGACATCAAAAGACTTATATCAGTTTTGTCTCCTTCCTCTAAACTGCTTTGAGGTTTGTACCAAAAGACATATAAGAAAAAACTTGAAGACTCTAGAGCAGTGTATCGCAAACTGAGTGCCTTGACGAGATTCCAGGTATGCCGCAAAAGAAACAAGTCAGTCACTACCAGTGCCTTTCCTCCCTGCCCCCTGGTGATGGAGGAATTTCCAAAATCTGGCAGTTTGTCCGGGTTTTGGAAGGCCCCTGAGCTAAGGGCCATGTCTACAGGACATGGACGTTGATATGATGACATCAACGCACATGCGTGCGACATCACCAGCCAACATCCGTGCATGCACAGAGGTAATAGACGCGGCCCTGAGTTTAGTGTGCCTTGGCAGAAAAAGTTTGCAAGACACTGCTCTAAAGGAAAAGGAGAAATAGGGGTGATATGATACTGATGTTTAAATATTTAAAAGAATTAATTAGAGAATGACACAGGGAAAAAGTTTGTCCCCATCCCTGAAAACCATCTGATCCCATCCACACAAGCCTTGAATATTTATGATTTTATATTGAACTTATTTTATTAAAGTATAAATAGATCTAATGAAACTCTTTGATAAGATTGCTCTAGCAATTCACTTAATTGTTAGTCTTTGCAAAGATAATTCCCAACTACACTTTTCTGAATGGTGGAATTATATATGTTCCTTAAGAAAATATGAAGATATTATAGCGTCAAAAAACCCAAATCACACCCACTTCTGTAAAACACGGGCTCCTATGGACATTTGTTATGATAATATCTGATTCTCTGTACATTGTCGCGCAGCCGGTACCGGGTCCTGAGGCAAGTCGCGGGCTGAGTGCAATCACTGATTCTGGTGTGCCCTCAAAAGGTGAAAGCCCTGCTGGGAAAATAATAGTCAGAATGGCAAAAGATCCCCAAACACAATAAGGCTACAGTCCAGCCACTGTTCAAATAAAGAAGGCTTTATTTGGTAATTAAGCCAATGTTCAAACATGTATCCAAAATAAGGAGGAAAAAAAACCCCTCAAACAGTTCACCTGTTCCGGCTAGTAGCCGTGCAGTCCTTCTGGCTGCCTGGTCAGCACATGGCTGACCACACACACCCTTTGCCTCAGGGTAAGTCCAGGAAGTACCTTACTGGCTTCTTAAAAAAAAAAAAAAAACATCCAAAATTGGTAAGTATTCCACAGTCCATGTAATAACCAACTTGTCCCTGCAAAGCTCACTGTGCCTGCCTAAATATAGTTAGGCTTCCCCTAGCAACCCTAGTAAGCTGGTGGGGATGGGGAATTGCTGAATCCACTATCAAAACAGCCTTGAAGGCCCCGCAATCCCAACCCTTTGAATCTTGTGTGGATTCTGCCCCACAATCCCCACTGTAGCAAGCAGTGGCTTTAACTTTCAAAAACAGAAAAAAAAAAAAAAAAGCACAATACAAAGTCCTTTTCAGGCAGGGCAGCCTTTCCCTTCAATGGTCTCTTAAATTCCCCAAACAGGCAGCAAACACACAGTTCCTTCTTTCAAAACTCTGTACAGTTGAAAGCTTTTCCAAGCAAAAGAAATAAAAGGAAAAACTTAACTCTCATCCATCTGGTCATCAACTGGTTCCAATGCAATGTCCATAGCTTCCTCCGGCCTCAGGCAGTCTGGCTGGTTTACAGGTAAAGATTCCTCTGAATCCTGCATTTCAACTTCATTATCTTGCCTACCTTCTGGAGCACCTAAACATGGGTCTGTTTCCTCTGCTGGCTCAGCCCTGTCTCTTCCTGGCTTGCACTGCTCCAACTGCCTTTCTCTGTGGGAGCCACGCCCAAGCCTGTATGGGGGATGGGGCAGGCTTCAGCTTTCCCTGGGCTTTCTCCTGATCTGCAATTAGTCTCAGCAGGTGTGTGCCTAAAGGGGCTAGACTAGAGTCTGTTTCTTAGGCTGTGTCCTACCAGTGGCTGGCCTAGGTTTAAAAGAGTTTTTGTCCTCATAATGTCCCAACTCCTCCCAGGGCTCCTGCTCTTGGAAAACCTCCCCAGAATCTGAGTCCTGCTCCATGCTAGTTGGAGAGCTGCTGCACTGATCAGCTCTCTTCAGCTTCAGGGCTAAGTTCCTATGCTTTCTAGCTGGAACAACGCTAGCTGTAGTGCTGGGCTTGTGACAACATGCATACTGTTTTGTCAGTGATTATTACATTAATGTATACAAAATGCAACAAACCATTATAATAATTTGTTGTTTATGCTTTATACATGGAGGGGCATAATCAAAACAAAAATCTAAGTCGAATTTGGTCGTATGGTGCTAGATGTCCAAAGTCGGCAGTGGGAAAATGCATCTGGAATATTTCTTTTTCAAAAATCATCTATCTGGATGTCCAGACTACTGTTTGTCCAGACCGCCAGTACATCCATCTTTATACCACATTTTTGACCAAAATTTCATCTAAATCCCAAATACCCAGAACAAGACCATTTGGGCATGGGAGGGGCCAAGCTTGCAATGGACTGGCCACCCAGACATTGCAACAAAGCAGTGGGACAGTTTACAGGGCACTGCTGTGAACTTCACAAAAAGGGTGCCACTTAAACATCTCACCAGAACTCCCTTTAAGTTATGGTGAGCCCCCCCAAAACCCACTATACCCACCTGTCTATAATCCCAATAGCCCTTATGGCTGCAGGTGGCACCTATATGGCAGTAGAGAAGGGCTTGGGGGAGGGAGAATTGGTGGGTGCACATGTTACACCATAAATGTAGTGGTTAGAGTGGCTTATGGGCCTGGGTCCTCCTCTCTATGGTTCACTAACCCACCCAAAAAATCACCCGAAGTGGTTCAAAGGATTCAACCTATTCAATATGCATAAACATACCACTT